>NC_054711.1:13698343-13740010 GCF_016097555.1 Gigantopelta aegis | reverse complement strand
ACTTGCCATTTCACGAAATGGGCACTCAAATGACTAAAACTTTAGCATACCCATTTGCTTTTTCTTGTTCAACAGTTTAAAATGAATTTCAAAGGTGGTTTATACTGTGGTGTGGGTTGCAATATAAGAGGATTTGCTCCCTTTCGGAAAGAAATAAACCCATAAAATTCACCGTTCTTTCTCCTCTGTGGTGTCCTTACATTAAACTTACATATAACGAAATAAAATTTTTTGAAAGTCGTTGTTATAAAACATTTTATTTATTTTAACCTTTTAAAATCCGGTAACACCTTTTTAAATTTTATTCATTCTTCCCACCTGAAAAATTTTAAATTAGGAATTCTTGGGTTATTTCCCTTCTCAAGAAAAGGTAGCCCGAAAGTCCCGGGGTTTCCTTCCAAATATTGGGGCTTACTGATGAAATTAACCTTTAAAAAAAAATTGGAGGGTGAAAAAAATTTTTAATTTATTTTAAACTTTTATATACCCGTAACCCTTTTTAAATTTTTATTTCAAAATATTTTTTTAAAAAAATTTTTAGGATTCCTGAGAAAAGTTTCAAAAACACCTTCAATAATTAGGTTGGACTTGGATGTTTATCATTCAAATGTTAAAAGGAAATTTGCCAATTTTGTTGGTAACTGTTCTTGCACGATTTATAAAAGGTATTTTGTTCCCTCTTTCTGTAATTTAAAATCATTTTCTAAAAGGGGTAACCTATGTGATGCACAGGGGGAGAAATTGTGAGGGGGTTGTTGCGACAGACTTTTTAGGGGTTTTGTCTGCTTTAAAAAATCATTTTAACAGCATGTGCTTTGTTTGCAGTGTGAGGGTGGAAAAGGGGTTTTTAGATGAGCAGTGTTTTTAGGTGGGGGGTACCCCCAAGAAAACCATTTAAAAAGAAATGTCTTAAATTTGCGGTAGGATTAATTCTTATGATCAGCTTTTTTTTCCCGGGGGTACCCGTTCTTCTTTTCCAGAGTAACCCCAAAAAAATTCCCAGTCTTTCCTGAGAAATTAACAAATTTTAACATTTAAAAGATTTTGAAAAAGTCTATTAGAAAGCAATTTTATTTATTTATTCAAATTATATAGCTTTCCATCGAACCAATTATATGTATGTTCCCCAAATTACCTACATTAAAGAGATACATTTTGGATTGCCTCAATTCTTTTTATGAGCGGAGAAAAGCGGTTCTGGTGGGAAATGCAACAAGCTGAAAAACACAATTAGACCAGAATAATTGCATAAAAATGTTTTACGTCTATGAAATCAAGAAATGTTTTACTTCTATGAAATATACAAATGTTTTTTGTTGTTTTTTGTACGAATATAATATTTATGTAAAAGTAATATCTTGTTTATGTAATAATCCAAAGTTACACCTGGTACTGAAAAACCCCCATAACAAAATGTAATGTACAATTCGAATATACCAAAATATTACTTACTGGAGCTTGAACAACGAACAGATCATTCTTCCCATCAATCCAAAGTTGGTTCTTCACGGGGAGACCTAGACAGTTTATATTAGATAGAGTACATTATGACATTCGATATGCAGTATTGCATTTAAATATCAAACTATTTTCATTTATGCCACTCACCCTCCTTCCATCTACTCCAAATTCCACCATTATCAGGAATGGTCCCTGGAAACTAATATTTATAAACTAATTGAGCATACCAGTCATTAAATACATTTTGATTTGGTTATTAGACTCCATATGTTTTTTAAATTATTTACAAATATGAATAACATAATAAATGCATTATATGTGGGTGTTTTCATTTATCATCTTTTTTTTCATATAGAAATGTGGCATTCGTGATGGGGAACTGTCAACAATTAACAATTCTGTCAAATTAAGGAAAACATGTTTTGGTAACACACATACCTTTATCAGATGTATCAGTAGATGCAATGACCTATATAAAAAATAATAATAATAATAACAATAATAATAATTATAATAGTAATAATAATAATATAACAACAAGAACAAGTTCTCAAATATCTTTGTTTTGAGTTCATAATAAGACATTGCAAAGAATAGACAGGTTATATTTTGCAGACAGCAATAAACAACAGAATAGCCCACTGATCCCACTTCTGCCACCAATATAGTACTTATCAATCTCATTGTGTACATATGGAGTGCATACATGATCTGATTTAAGTGGGGTTTTTCAGATTATTTAGTCCCAATTTTTAAATCAAGATAAATGCGTAAGTAAAGTGTGACAGCATAGTCCAGCCATATTCTTTCCAGTGGATTATATGCACTGAGTGGCATACTTTAGATACATTTTAAAAGCAAGATGAGCTATATTAACAAAGTTAGAAGTTTTTGTATTTAAAAACAAATATGATGTATTAACACAAACGAACACCTATTAAATTTGGTGAATGCAACAAACAGATACAAACGAACACCTGGAAAACATTAAATTTGGTGAATGCACAAACAGATACAAAAATGGATGTAAACAAACGAACACCTATTAAATTTGGTTGAACTGCACATTGAACAGATACAAAAAGGACATGAATGCACGTGGATGTAAAAATATGAAGTACTGAAAAACCGTGGGAGGTTTACTGCAATGGACCTTAAACAGCAGTGTGGGAATAACATATATATATATTAAAAAGTCAAAAAGAAATGAAATGTTATGAGCGAAGTATTTTATATTGTGAAATGATAAATGATAAACAATTATTACCTCGGCTAGCTCATCGAGTGTTTTTTTACCCATGTTTAAAGATCCGTTTAGTTCAGCATAGTTTAGTGTGTATGCAGATGTTGTCATACTCGTCTGTCCATACTCTACAACCTCAAGCATACTTGTGAAAATACATTCATACTGATTCTGAGAAAACAAAAAGAAACAAAAGAAGAATATAAACATAAATGCGCATAAAATGTCTATATATGCCTTGCATATAGATTTGGTTGGTTTGGGTGGGTTAGGCTAGGCTAAGCTAGCCTAACATGTTATCAAATATAATACTTTATTATATATTGCTTAAATGTCCACTATTCAAACTGCTATTTATAGATGAAGTAAAACAAATCAATTTCCTTTACTGGCTATACTAAATAATCTGTTTCACAGAAGCTAAAATTAAAAATTAAATTACTAACAAACCTTTATCTGGATCATGTTTTTTCTTTGATCTCTGATCTTGGACATCATTTCCAGTATGTTCATTCTTCCAGTTTTGTTTATCTCGTCTGTCAGGATATGTAGAGCGATGTATGTTCCAGTTCTTCCAATTCCAGCACTGTTAAAACAAACTGATTCTGTCAGTAAGCATTTCCTTAGAAATAGACCAAAGGCGATTTGAAAAAAATTAGGATGTTTTGATTTTTAAACAATTACAAATTGAGACATGGCTATAATATTCAGTAGTTGTTACCTGCAGTGTACCAGGACAGGACCAGGGCGGGACAGGGAAGTCTCTCTTGTCAACCAGAAGAATTCCAGTAAGTCCAACACTTTGGGTACACCGTGGTCAGGCCATGACGTGAAGTGGTAATGGTCGAATATCTTGCATTTCTTAGACTGGGAAATAATAATAATACAAACATTTACCACATATACAATAGATATAGAATTGATCAATAAATGCTTTCTAGGATGTATAAATCCCAGGTGACTTTACGAAAAATACAGAAGAATGAACTTTATGTTCACTTTCTGAAGTGAGTCTGAAATCCTTATAATTTTACATACAATGGACGAGAAATATGCTTTCTGGGAATAATAAATTTGACGTCACTTTATGAAAAACACAGCAGAAAAGAGAAGAAAAATCCAACAACTGGAGGTCTCAAAAAAGATATTGAGGGTAGAATGGAGGTTTTCTTAAAGTTGGGTACTGCAAGTGATACTGCAGAAAATAACTAAACATAGATGCAAAGGACGACTATCGTAACATTGTATATGACTTCAGATGATCAAATGAATATAAAGGTGAAAAGTGTAAAATAATATTGTTAGAAAATGTCATATATGAGTAAATATTCGTTGCAATCTATTTCTGGCTTTTTAACGCCTTGCGTTATCGCTGTAATCAGTGATTCATATTTATGTGGAATACTTGTTGAGCCTTTCTCTTATCTCTGCACTTTGCAGAGATAAGGGCTTCATTATGACTAATGTTACTCTTTTATCCTTCAGATGAATAGGAACTAATTCTAGAAGGCAGTTTAAGCATTGTTTTTCTTTATTTTAGCGGTGTTTATCTGTGCTATAGATGAAGCACTAGACAGAGTGGAAGCAACTATTATTTTGCCAACTGCCAATTCGATTTGTGCAGAGATATGGTCTTGATGATCGAAAGCGGCCTTTTTGTTCAGATTTACCTTCATGTTGGTGATCTGTATCTTTCTGATGATGTAGTCCGCTCGTTCAGTGACGTCCTTCACCACCACATCAAAATACCCAACATTCATCGACCCCGAATCCTTCCAGTAGGGCACACACTTATGCTAAAGTACAAAATGAAGGAAAGTTATCTTTAAATATTTAATAAAAAAATGTGTGAATTAGCAGGATGGTATTTGAAAGCTCGCGACGTTAACCACTCGACCAACCAGGTCTTCCACAAAAATGGAAGCCAGATTAACCAGAGTTATAAAAGTGTAATGGCAGACACTCGATTTGAAATTGACGCAGGAGTTTGTATTAATAAACATCAATTTTTAAATTGCAACGGGGCTAATGATGCCCTCTGGGACTAATATTTTCAAGGTAATTATCCAACATGTATGATTAATGAGGAATATAACAGATGGTATCTTGGCGTGTCATACATAAGAGTACAATTATTTCGAGTCCCATAAATTAAGACTAGTGATGTTCCAATGACCGATTATACCCGATATGTTGGGCTCCCCTGCTGTTATGATCGATGGTCAATATCTATAGTCGATTGTGGCGGAAAATGTCAACTGCAATTGTTCCTACAGCTTAGGTGTTGGAATTGCTATAAATATGCCGTAATTTGTGTTTTCATAGGGTCAGGACATAGCTCAGTGGTGAAGCCCTCGCTTGATGTACAGTCTATCTGAGATCGATCCCAGTCGTTGGGCCCATTGGGCTATTTCTTGTTCCAGCCAGTGCGCCAGGACTGGTATATTCAAGTCCATGGTATGTGCTATCCTGTCTGTGGGATGGTGCATATAAAAGATTGCTGTCTACTAATGGAGAAATGTAGCGGGTTTCCTCTCCGAGACGATATATCGAAATTACCAAATGTTTGACATTCAGTAGTCGATGATTAATAAATCAATGTTCTCTATTGATGTCAACAACCTTTTTCTTTCTTTTGTTTTCATATGTACGTACAAATACAGATACTGAACAGGTGTTAAAGGAAAAATAAATGATGTGTAGAGTCTATCCAGAAAAAAACACAACAATATGTGCTTAGTCATAACAGTTAAAATCTAACTGATTGCATGATGAAAAGTTGGTCAATTGAAGAAAACTGATTATAACCGATGATTGATGATTAAATTCCAAACGATTTCCAATACTAATTAAGATTTTTAAAATGATCTTGTTGAGGTTGTAGAAATATAAGATAATAAGAACAGGTACCCTTAGATAATAAATACCCACCACTTCACCAAAATATGTAGAGGAAACAAAAGTATAAAAAGTCAACATGTCCATGAACAAACTGTAAAAAGTGCAAATGTGTTTATTAATCCCGTTTGCACATGTTCGTTAAGGAACATGAACAGTATTTTATGTTATTTAGCTTTTGATTTTCTGGACTAAACATCAAATACAAACCTTTCCATCCTCCACTAGGTTCGTCAACATGACAATTTGTCCACAGTCCTGCTCCCAAATCATTCTCCAGAAATCTGGCAAAGTACCTTTAATTGGAGCTGGAATATATAATGAATATTCAAATAACATGAGATTTTCTTAGTCTTTATCTTAATCGATAGCTGTATCCCACTAAATGTTTAAAGTTTGTTTTGTTTGAAGACACAACTAGAACACATTGACTAATTAATCGTCGGTTATTGGATGTCAAATATTTGGTAATTCTGACACATCGTCATCAGAGGAAACCCGCTACATATGTTCTAATGCAGCAAGGGCTCCTTTATATGCACTTTCCCATATACAGAAAATCACATGCCACGGCCTTTGACCAGTTGTGGTGCACTGGTTAGAACGAGGAAAACTCAATCAGTTGAATCCATCCACCGAGGTGATTTGATCCTGCGACGCAAGCAGCTCAAGCGAGCACTCAACTGACTGAACTAAATTCCTCCCACAAAATGTTTAAAATAAAAACACTATCTGCTAAAAAAAAATGATATCAGCGGGTTAATATAAAATTACTGATGGGCAGCATGTACCCACACTTTGCAATTCTAGGACAAAAATACCACAACCTTTTATTAAACCATTAACACCTCTCTAAATAAAAAAATCTGAATGTCAAAAGTATAATCACATTTAAAATCGTAATTTGGCACATGACAGGGTCAAAAGATAATTTTAGCAAGGTTGTGAACGCTCCAATGTGTTTTGTCTATAAGAGGACTGCCACTCCTAAGGATGATACAAGAAAGTTTCAATATTGTTGTGACGGAACATGCTCTTATCTTTTCGCCTGTGGCGATGTTGTTTTAGAGGGCCGTGTGCAGCTTGGTTACGTAATACCCCCGCGCGACGGTGGTAGTCCTGCGTCCCAATATGCACTTAGACCAGGTGGGCACAGTGGTTACGTAATACCTCCGGTAGTTCGGTTTACGACCGGGGTATTTCTAGCGACCTGGCGACGGTCTGTCTGGCCATCTAAGAAATATACCGTCTCTGGGAGTTGTGGAAATATCACATGATAGGTGAGGTACCGCGTTGTGCCCCCAGGCGATATTCGCTGCCTCCGGACTAGTCTGAGATTTTTGAATAAATAGATAGCATTTTAGATATATCGAGGAGAAACATTGGAAGTATCCAGGGGAAACGGACGTTGTCCAACTGAACAAACTATATTAGTTCAGACCGGACTTGGTAACTATATATTTCTGCTCTGTTGTATAACCTTGATGTGATTGATGTGACTTTAAATATTCTAATACTGTAATATACCAATATTCTTTAGACAGTGTCTCCGGTAATCTGACGAAATAAATTGTAGGCTTCACTGTTCTAATATTTTATACGAGTATTTGGGAAGATAAAGCTTAGCCGGTCATCCTAGAGGACCTAGGTAAACTGTAGGTTATTGTCTTTATTGTGATATGTACCAGTATTAATTCTGCATTACAAGGTTACTGAATGAGTATTTAAAGGTTAATTAAAAATTAACCAGTTAGGAATAGAGTTGTAATTCCTTTATTAATTAAGTTCCCCTGGCAGCGTTTCTCAATTATCACTCGTGTGTGTCTTGTAATCACGGTGAAGTGATTAGAGTATTGTGTAAACTAGACACCTAGTGATTAACTAATTAAGTGATTAGCTCTGGGTTGTTATTATATTGTTGTTGTTAATTAACTACTGCGGCAAGTACATTTGTCAGCGTTAGAGTTAATACAGATTCCAAAGAGTATTGTGTTTTGTTGTGTTTTCTAGTGAACTAAACGTGCTACATATATATATTTATATAAGATCTTATCTCTGACTACTCCTAGAGCCGGGCCACTCGGGTAGTAGCCTGCCCAATACAGAGATATCTAATAGATATACAGTTAGGAGAGATATTTGGATAATCGTGTTTTATTCAGTTACGGGTATTATAGGGTCCCCGTGACAATTGTTTTAATTACAGTTCCAGTTGGAGGTGTTTCAGTGTGGTATTTTAAACAGTTTGACTTGAATAAAGATGCATATGAGTTATTTGTGTCTCCATACCTTGAGCTGCGATGAAATAATTAGGCTTCTCATATCCCTGAAAAAGTACAATTGAGAATTTAACTATACGAATAAACATTTATATATATTCTATTGATAAATGATAACTGAGTTTAACAATATTAAAGCTAGGCATGTCATGTACATGTAATCAACACATACAACAATATCGTCCATAATGCAACTCTGGTTTTTGTAAGATTGCAGAGGTATATTTAAAGAACACTTTTCAAGCAACACATAATTTAATGTTTTATGAATAAATAATGTCTGAATTCAGGTTAACGCATCTTACTATTTCGTCATTAATATTTATAAAATAATCAATTGATTTTGAAAAAACAAACCCACAACACATCCTGATACTGTATATAGAAATAGAACATATCCTAAAACATGAACTATTCTATAAAATAATACAGAACAACGGCTTCAAACCATTTAAAGTCTAGTCTGAAGTGATGGATCAAATATACATGGTGTTTGCCATAATTTTAAGTTGTACAGACGTTATTAAATGCTTGGGGCTAGACTTCAAAGTGTTAGAGACATGAATCCAGGCCTTTAATGCGATGGCGAAAATCTAAAACTTGTACAATATATGTACTAAATACTTTTGATATTACAACTTAACAAAATAATTCTATGGTGTAGCAGTCATCGTTCAATGCATATTCCTGCATAAAACAACACAGTGATATTGATGGATATGTTTCATTGGTTTTGTAACCATAACAAAGACACATCAGTTACATTATTATTAATTATTAATTCTTACATCCACATAACTCGCGTTGATGTAGTCAGAATGCGGAGTGTTTGGCAGTGCTGATAGTTTGACACGATTGTTGTCATCTGGAATCAACAGTAACCATGAAATAACTAACACGAGATAACTAACTAACAATAACAAATAACTAACAAAGTGAAATTATAAAAGACTTTCATTGGCTGTTTTCGATATATACTACAATTCAGATACATTTATTTATTTGACTTAATGACTTACACACACTGAGACACTGATATATACATACATATACGTATATATACATATTAATATATGCCAGGTTACTAGTGCTTTTAGAATCAAAATAGAAAACTGTCATTTTAAATATATATACGAATATATATATATATATATATATATACCTTGACTCATATATATATATATATATATATATATACTCAGTAACTGTGACCCTAATACCAACTATTAACACAACTTTACATTCGTGAGCACACAAATGAACTCACATGGGTAGTAACCAGCGTATCTGTTCTTGCACCTGTTTTCTGGTATCTGGGAATCATTATACGGATGACGGTACCCACTTGTAAGTTTCTGAAATCACAATAATATTCATTTAATACTGTAAGTATAAAGTGCTCCTACTTGCAGTAGCTAGTGGGTATTTCCTTATTATATTAACTCACTTGCACGAGTGCTGAATTCTTTGTATTCAGAGTTCGTGATTCGAATCCCCTTAGTGGCGGTTGATTTAGCTCTTGTATCTCAGCATCTCTCTACGTTAGCTATAATATTTTAGTTTGAAATGCTAAATAAGTTTCGCCAGCCAACGAGAAATATACAACTGATACATTAAAGGCCCCTCTATGAGAAAGTACATATGGAATATCGTTTGCTGCTTTTCAGTAAGAGTAGTAGATCTCTCTCTCTCTCTCTCTCTCTCTCTCTCTCTCTCTCTCTCAATCTCTCTCTCACTCTCTCTCTCCCAGGGTCTCTCTCTCTCTCTCTTTCTTTTTAACTCCCTACTCTCTCTCAAAAATCTCCAATGTGTGCCGATCTCTCTCCAAAATAAATGTTGAAATCTTCTGCAATTTCCAGGTTACTGGTGCTTTTAGAATTAAAATAGAAAACTGTCATTTTAAATATATATGTTATCTATTATATTATATCCACCTTCCTAAAGTATCAAAATAACCATGCTAGACACTAATTGGTTTAAGTATCAAATGTGCTGAAATTTCGATAATTATTATTTTGCCTTTCAATTCTCTTTTTATACAATTCTATCTAAACAATGAGACACAAAACAATTTCCAACGAAAAAGAGAAATGTAGACATCTTACAATATATTCTGCATGAAATCCTCCAGTTTGTTCTCTGATGCTCTTTATGATACCTTCAAGTTCTGTGACGTCAAAACCTTCTTCTGGCAGACTGAAAGAAGGAGCGGCCGGTTGTACGTCATTGCAGTACGTGTTAGGATCCTGGATGTCCTCTTCATCTTCGTCAGGCTGTTGGACTTCTGACTCTTCTTGGTCAGCCACTAGTGCTACATCACCAGTGTGTACCTCAAACCTTTTGGCAGAGTTTGTTGAGGACAGTTCAACATTAACGTAGGTAGAGACGTCAGGTGCATGGTGTTTTCGTTCTGTAAATTATTTTGAGGTGCTCAAATATATTGGTTTGGTCAAGCTTAGATAGCATAACTGGGGCAGAGGGGGATACCTGAATCTAGATACAGTACTATCACTGATTGCATTGGGAGGCACTCATATTGGGGGACCAACCACATTGGCTATGAATCACGTTATTAATCATGCTATGAGTTGAAAGGAAATTATGTAACTTGGTGAGGAAAAAAGAGACATGGGGTGGGGTCATTGATCCCATGGTCCACTATCGTTACCCCAGTGAGTACTGTAGTCTAATCTAACTAACAACAAATTCACTTTAGATTCAAACAATGGACCCCATGCTCTTCCACCAGTTAAGGGTGTGATTGTGAAATGTTTCACTGAAAATTTGCTCAATTTGTTTTCCAATAAAAAAACAAACAATAAAATTAAAAGAACCCAATGAAAATAAATAACAGTCGATGACATAATACCTTTTGTCGATGGTTTATTTTGTGGTATAATTGGTTCACCAGCTTTGGTATCGTCTTTTGCCTGTTTCCGTCTCCTGAATAATATAATAATCTTAAAAGAAGTAAGTATTTAGAAACTGGACCAAACAAAAGTGTATGTACTCTCGTGGGGGTAAAGAAATAACGACATCTAGTGAAACGTTATTCCAACGAATATTTGTTTTACAACTGGGACACAGTAACAACTTTAGGCCTGCAGGTGATCTTATGTTGAGAATTCCACACTTCAACAATTTTGCTAATGTTTTTCTTTGCAAAAAACAAAACAAACGTTGGATGAAGTACCAACTACAACATGTGTTCTTAAAGGAAAACGAAAACACAACAGAGTTATCCTTATTCTAATGTCAAATGTGTCTCTCTTGTTTTCTGTGTTTAAATGAATTAATGAATGAATGGATGTTTAACGACACCCAAGCACAAAAATACACATCGGCTATTGGGTGTCACAAAAGGTAAGTATATAAAAATATGAATGCGTTTATAAAACACAAAACCCTAAAATAAAACCCTATACATGTAATGATATTAAAGCAGAGGGTCAAAATCTAAAACAAAATATTTTATCTTAATCATTGCATTATAAAAATCACTAGATGGGGGATATCACTAACAAATGTAAACTGACAGTCTTAAAAGATATGACAAAACGCACTTCAGAAGGACATTAAAATGTATCCTCTGGAGAACATTTTCTAGAAACCCAGCATCCAATAGGCAATGATGCTCTAGTGGTATCGTTAAACAAAAATGTTTAACTTTTATATAAGCTTCTCCCGGGGCACTGTAGATTGGAAATAGTTTGAACTGAGATCTGAAAAAGGATTTACCTTAGAAATACAAAGATGATGACGGCCACGACAACGACAACCACAGCGGTACCGAAGACACCACCGATAATTGGTCCTGAATTCCCATTAGGTGCAGCAGTTTGTGCAATGCCTGCAATAACACAAATTCGGATGTGCCTCAATATCGTGTCATATATCATTAATATTGGTATCTTATTCATTATGAAAGGAACGAGTAAAGTTTATTAATTATTATGTTATCAGATATTTTTAAAAACTGGCCTCGGTGGCGTCGTGGTTAGGCCATCGGTCTACAGGCTGGTAGGTACTGGGTTCGGATCCCAGTCGAGGCATAGGATTTTTAATCCAGATTCCGACTCCAAACCCTGAGTCAGTGCAATTTGCATTCTTCCAGCCTGACTGACGGCCATCTTGACAATTACCGTCTTCAACATCACATTTTGAGTTGTCTCCCTTACAGTGTCGTTCAGTACAGCTGAACAAGCAGTTAGGTCCGAACGTATTGTGTCGACGTTTTGTAGACATAAAAGCCGTAATCCCGCCATATGTAATGGGTGTTTTAACATAGTTGTAAGTGAAATAATGAAATTCTGTGCTGTGGTTTATATGCTTGTTGTGTCTGTTTAACAATACTTGAATAATTGTATTGGTTTATACTATGACATAATTATCAGTAATTCGATGATGTTGCTGTAAATTATGCGTTAATAAAATAAGAATTGATTTTACTATTAGTATTAAGTTTATTCTCCAAATGAAATATTTTTCACTTATCACTAGCTTTATCGAGTGGCAATTGACCGTTTGATAATTATATATTTCTCTAATGCGAAAATAATTGCACTGCACAAACTAGTGACACAGTCCGGTAACTCCCAGCCTTTGAGGCAGCCACTGTCACATGTTGCATTAAATCTATCACATTTTGAGTTTCCAGAACATTGTCTCGCCGTACAGGATAAATTACAGTTGTAACCGTATGTTCCAGATGTACACACTGCAAATAGAAGAGAATGAAAAGGAATGTTTAAAGGGATGTGTGCTATGTGTGTAATATTTTGAATACATACTCGTTATACAATCTACTGAAGTGTGTAATGTGTGTAGCATATTGAATACATACGTGTTATACAATCTACTGATATATGTAATGTAATATCTTGAATACATACCCGTTGTATAATCTACTTATGTGTGTAATATGTGTCATATCTTGAATACATGCTCGTTGTACAATCTACTGATATGTGTGACATGTGTAATATCTCGATTATATACTCGCTATACAATCTACGGATACGTCTAAATAAAATCTACTGATGTAATGTTTAATATCTTGAAAACATTTTCTCTTGTAGAATATAATTACCTACAATGCACTGATACATTTAATGTGTGTAATATATTGTGCAATGAATACATACTCGCTGTACAATCTTCACCCTGATATCCTCGATCACATCCTTGATCACACTCTCCAGTCTCATGATCACACGATGAATTTTCTAGACACTTTCGATGACTGCAGTTGTTTGCACACTGCAAACCATATGTAAATTCTGCACATTCTGAAAAAGTAATAAACACAGACCTCCTGTGATAATGTGAATAAATGGAACTATTATGGATTTGTAACCAATAAGATCGACACCACATTAGTCTACTCAAATGTAAAACATCTGTCTGAAAAAAAACCCAACAACAACCCCAAAATAACAAAAAAATCAAAACAAAACCCCACAACAAACAAACCACAACAAGTATAAAACATCTTATAAAACATTATATTAATATATTCATTTTGGATTAACTTTAAGCCAATTATTTCTATTTGTATTCTATTGTTGGAACAGAAATTGATATTTACGAAATTATAGTAAGTTAGAACCTAAAGTAAACTATTACACACATTTGATTACCGTTGCATTGAATATGTTCTAAGAGACATAAAATGCAATTTTAATAACTAAAAGGGTTCTCTTCATAAACTACAAACTCTTTACATTCTGAGGATAATCTATTTCATACCACCTATAATCCTCTCCCACAGCCACGGTACGCCTTTTTTCATAATATGGAATTTACTGCAAGTTATTTATTTATGAGTGGAATGTTTTCCAAATTGCACTCAGAATTAGTTTTTGTATGGTTATTTCCAAAACACTTTTACTTTTCTTCTTACGTGAAACCAATGATAGTACTGCCCTTATTTATAAAACAAAACTCCACATGTTCATGTGTTACGTTTTTGTCGTGTATGCCTATGATAACGATTGTTTTGCTTTTTTTAGGGTTTAGAGTGAATGGATGAATGAATGAATGAATGAATTTTTAGCTACACCCAAGGGCGAAACATACATCAGCTAATGGGTGCCAAGCTGTGGTAAATGCAAAACTTAAGTGATCAACAGCATCAAGTTAAATCGTCAACCGTTCAATAAAAACACAGTGTTAAGAACTATGCAAAAGCATACAAAAATCACTATTAAATGAAATAATCCTTTACTGCGTTTAAAACAACATTATCACTGTACAAAATATTGTAACAGAAATGTGGACTACATCTTACCCTTTGTACAGTCTGGTTCCATCCATCCTACTGTACATCCGTTATCACATCCTCCAGTCGTTTTGTTACATGAGGATTTACTATGTGATTCATCACAGTGTCTGCTGGAGCACGATTTTGCACACAGAGGACCATAGTGACCAGAATCACATTCTGAAAATGCAAGACTACAAAATGACGGCTTTGTTTCACACTTTTGTTTTCTGTAAACATTGTTTTCTTTACATTAAAGTAAAGCTTACAATTGTGTCTACAAGGTTCTTCTCACTAACGCAAGTTTATAGTCTAAATAACAATCGACGATGTTTATGGCTAGTGTCTATTTATATCCAAGTTATGTACTGCTGGAATCTGCTTATAATGGCAGATACATCATCGTAGGCTAAAACATAATGAATAAAAACGATCATTTACCTTCCCTTTCCAGACACGCCATACACTATTAAACTGGGTACAATATAAAGTGATTATACATATATATATACTCTTCACAAATAGTAGGGGCACCTGAAATATTAATGTTTATATCAACTATTAGACCAAACATACGTTTTAACCACAAACATACTAGTAAAGAAAGTTAGGTATGTTCATCAACACACCAAAACACATTGCATAGTTTGCACATGCATCACACAGTTGCCCCTTACACGTGCGTGGGGTGTCATTCTCGATTTTGACAATTTCCAGGAAGATCGATTAATCACTGTGGAAAATTATTTCTGTCAATCTTTTTGATTCTGTTGATCATACAATTGTTATTGTTTTGTTTCAAGTCATTTTTATTGTTTGAATTTGCGATTTACTGATCAAAAATGTCAACTTCCAAATTTCACTTTTGACCCCAATCGTCCTTCAAGATCTGTTGTGGTCATAAAACCTACTGTATTTCTGCACGACCGGTTGTAATGTTTGCCCAATTAATTCACTATTATCATATGTTAATACAGAAAAAATATCACACGTTGGTGAAACGTAATATTGCGGGTTGATTTAGTGCTTGTTAGATTTTGTAAATGGTGGTCATGATTTGGGAAATATAAATTGTGTTCGTATTGTTTTAATATACATAATTCATTTAATGAATTCATTATCTGTATATATAATTGTACGGCATTTAGCTTTGTAAAAACATCCAAGAGATATGTGGATTAAATAATTAGTGTACCCTTTATACAATCTGGTTCCTTCCATCCTGCTGTGCATCCGTTATCACATCGTCCAGTCTGTTTGCTACATGATGATTTACCACCTGATTCATCACAGTGTCTTCTGGAGCAAGAGTTTTCACACGAAAAACCATAGTGACCAGAATCGCACTCTGCAAATATGCAAGAGAGCACTCATGCATTACTGTGCAAACCGATGCTATGATGTCTGCCTCACTGTTGGCACATGCATCCGAAATAACTGTTACTGACGAAAGGTCAACTGTTGACAGTATGCCGTTGACTTCCCTGATATCTAATGGGAGTGGCAATAAGACCTGCCTACAACCAGAGTGTCATTTCTTTAAATAAAACAGTAGTTTAGTTGGGGGGGGGGGGGGGGGGGGGTTCGTGAAAAAAACATCAATGTGGCTGTGGTTATTGGTCTGTTTAATTGATAATGAAATCGAATAAACATTAAGAATTTAAACATTATCTCTTTATGCAGATACTATTACAGTTATTCTACCGGCCTCGGTGGTATAGTGGTTAATATAACCCATCAGACTTAAGGCTGGGTGTGCATCCCTTTGCCGGCTCCCACTAACAACTAATCACAACTAATGACTAACCCACTGTCCTGGACAGACATGCCAGATAGCTGAAGTGAAGTAATTGAAAAGAATCATGAATATAATCATAACAAAGCAGTTGGTCTTACCCTTTGTACAGTCTCGTTCCTTCCATCCTGTTGTACATCCGTTATCACATTGTCCAGTTTGTTTATCACATGATGATGTGCCATGTGATTCGTCACAGTGTCTGCTGGAGCAAGATTTTTCACACAGAGAACCATAGTGATCAGATTCACACTCTGAAAATGTAGAACTATGAATGAATGAATTGTTTGATATTGTTTCGACTCTTAGTATTCAAGTACATAAGGCCTATCAGCGTATTTAGAACACAAGGGAATACATATACATAAATTATAAATGGCTGATGGAAAGCAGAATAGGTAAATTGAAGTTGATAAAACTGTTTACAATTTAATGACATTCTGTTAAAATGTTTGTTTTTACCAACACTTGCGTTAATTCAGTATTCTCAATATGAATACATTTTGTTTTACAAATGGCTTCCAGCTCACCGAAGAACAGTCTACATATCTTACGCATAACAAACTATAGATTCAGGTTTGGTTTGATTGTAAGAAAACATTTTGCCAGTCATTCCACTTGACAATAAATTCGTCATATTTATTATTGTTACAGTATGGTCTTTTTAAACGAATATAGTAGGTGAAGATATTATCTTTAGATTCTCTAATTATAGTTTTTTCTTAACAAATTTCGAATGATATTTTATGAACGGTTTTGCCAAAATGACAATACTATTTATTATAATACCTTTATTTTCCAGAAAGCCAAAACGTCACCAACACCCGTATAGTTTCGGAATAACAGTCGATGATATAAAGTACTGATGTTCTAACTATCTAGACAATTATATTGGTTAAACTGCGATCTGTTTTTTGTGGTCATTTCAGATTTGCATGCCAAAATATTATTTATTTATAAAACGACCCATTACCTTTCCTTCTCAGAAACGCCTTAGTAATTTGTTAAGTGTCTGTGGGCCCATTGGGATATTTCTCGTTCCAGCCAGTGTACCACGACTAGCATATCAAAGATCGTGGTACGTGCTATCCTGTCTTTGGGATAGTGCATATAAAAGATCCCTTGCTACTGGTGGAAACATGTAGCAGGCTTTATAAGTTGCTAATAGGGAAGCGGGATCTCGCAGTCAGTAAAGCACTTCCCTGATGTGTTTGCGTCATATGATCTAACCACCCAGGATGACCAAGTCTCTATTTGCAATTTTCCTGTCCAAACTAGTGCCTCACGACTAGTACATCAAAAGCCGTGGTGTCTGTTGTCCTCTCCGTGGAAGAGGTCACCAAATGTTTGACATCCAATATTCGAAGATTAATAAATCAATCTGCCCTAGTGGTGTCGTTAAAAAAAACTTTAACTTTTCTGTCAAAGATTGCCAACTGTTTGACATCCAGTACCGACGATTAATAAAGCAATGTGCTTTAGTGTTGTCATTAAACAAAACAAATTTTAACTACCATGTCAAAGATTGCCAAATAATTGATACCTAGTAGCTGATAATTAATACATGGATGTGCTCTAGTGGTGTCGTTAAAGAAAATAAACTTTAACTTTCCTGTCAAAGATTGCCAAATGTTTGACATCCAGTAGCCGATGATTAATAAATCAGTTTGCTCTACTGGAGTAGTTAAACAAAACAAACTTTAACTTTCCTGTCAAAGATTGCCAAATGTTTGGCATCCAGTAGCCGATGATTAATAAATCAGTTTGCTCTACTGGAGTAGTTAAACAAAACAAACTTTAACTTTCGTGTCAAAGATTGCCAAATGTTTGACATCCAGAAGCCGAAGGAAGAAGAAATGTTTTATTTAACGACGCACTCAACACATTTTATTTACGATTATATGGCGTAAGACATATGATTAAGGACCATACAGATATTGAGAGAGGAAACCCGCTGTCGCCACTTCATGGGCTACTCTTTTTTATTAACAGCAACGGATCTTTTATATGGACCATCCCACAGACATGATAGTACATAACACGGTCTTCGTTACACCAGTTGTGGAGCACTGGCTGGAACGAGAAATAGCCCAATGGGTCCACCGACGGGGATCGATCCTAGACCGACCCAGAAGCCGACGATTAATAAATAAATGTGTTGTAGTGGTATCACTGAACGAAATAAACGTTTGTTATATAACTTTTGTTACAAATAGTGTTAGTCTTCGGGTAAGATAATTGATTTGTAGGTTATGAGTTATACCATACCACTGCACGTCTGTCCAGTCCAGTTTGGTTTACATCCTCCCGAGCATTCGCCAGTTACATAGTTACACGGTCCATTTCGACAGTGGCAGAACTGTCTGCAGTCATCACCGAAAGTTCCAGCAGCACAGACTAACAAAAACATTTAAGAAATAAGTTCCAGATTATGTCAATAAAATGTGGCCTTAGTTTAGGTAGTTAGAAATTAATTTAGCTTTGGATTCACACAAACCCGAACTGCATGTGTATTAAACACAACACAAAGTCAGTATGTAGAAACAAATAAATAGCATTTACTCTTTTGTTTACAGCAGTAGCATACATTAAAGTTCGTTGTTTGAGTTCCGAATCAAGACTGAATGGCACTAAATGCTAGAACAGACATACAGTTTTGAAAGCGATACATGGTAATATAAAAATAAAAACGGATGAAAAGGAAGTAACACCTAGATCATTGCAATGAACAAATTCTAAGATCTGCTTCTACGAATATGTCATAACGTACATTGTGTGCGCGTGCGTTTCGCGCGCGCGAGCGCGAATTAAACGAAAATGCCCAAATCTTCATAACATTTATTCGTATTAGCATTGCATAGGGTTGCAAACGAATGACTACGCATTTTTACTTTACAATTAATTTTGAGGGTAGAATGATGGAAATGCATGGTAAAAAGATCTCATATTAGAACATTTGGCCCGAATATCTGTATACTTGTTGGCCTGAATATCTGTATACTTGTTGGCCTGAATACCTGTATACTTGTTGGCCTGAATATCTGTATACTTGTTGGCCTGAATATCTGTATACTTGTTGGCCTGAATATCTGTATACTTGTTGCCCTGAATATCTGTATACTTGTTGGCCCGAATATCTGTATACTTGTTGGCCCGAATATCTGTATACTTGTTGGCCCGAATATCTGTATACTTGTTGGCCCGAATATCTGTATACTTGTTGGCCCGAATATTTGTATACTTGTTGGCCTGAATATCTGTATACTTGTTGGCCTGAATTCGAGGTTTTTCTACAGCACTAGGGTGTAGTTATCCCACTCCCCTGTCTCGTCAGACCGTAGTTCTAGAATTGTGCGGATTTGGGTTTTTGGGTTGTTGTTTTTTGCATGGATTGCACAGAAAAGGTGGGTATATTTAGGTGGGGTGGGGTTTTTTACGTCCTCCTTATCTGCTTTGGTCCATCCTCAATGACCATGGTGTCTCCAAAATTTGCCTTGGTACCCTAAGTATTTTCCATTACATTGTCCATATAGCCAAGGCAATTTGTATGAATTCAAATTTGGCCGCAAATGTTTTTGTCATACCGCGGGAAATTAAAAAACAAAAAACAACCCCAAAACACATGTTGACGCGCGAGGGTCAAAACCGACGCGCGCGCTGACCAGAAACAAGAAATGTATTTTGTTTGGCCTCATGGAGATTTGGTGTATTATATGCACAAGAATACAGATATAACCCAGTAAGGTAACGTAACAGTTAAACTCTTTTTCCACGGCTCCAGGAAGTACTATTCGTTAGTGAAGCGTGAATGTTACTAGGTGATTTAACACTTACTATCTATTTAACTTTTCGACACTACATAATAAAGTAATTAATTAATTATATATATATATATATATATATCATATTAACGTTTGTGTTTAAAGCACTATAATATGCACTATATTAACCAAACTATGACCCAGAAATTACAGTAATACAACCCCTACCTTAAAGGCTGCTTGACATAGTGGTACTGGATGAAATAAAATTACATACATTTTTTGCCTAAATGAAAGTGTTTTTGTTCTACAGCTAACACACTCACATTTATAAACAATCACAGGACTAATGGTGTTAACTTCTCTATCAAAAGTACTTTGACCCAGCCGGAAGTTATTTGGTATAGTACCAGCTGTACTGTCCAATACAAATAAAGTCCACTGGAACACAGTTGATATCAATTTTAAGCACCTTGCCCCTAACAGTGTAATGTAATATCGAGAGTGAACATTGTATTACTTCTAATTACGTCATATTCAAATAGATATCCCACTTAAAGTAAATATTTCATTTTTATTATGGCTTCCTTATAACAGATATTATTTTGAGGGGATGTTTCCAACCAGATAAAAAAAAACATAACAGTCAAAAAATGAATAATGAAACTTTTAAAATGTACGAACTGCGGGAAAGCTAAAACCCAGCATTGGACAAGATTATAGTTAATTTATCAGTAGTTTAAATTGAACCTAATCACAAGTCATCGTTCAGTAAGTTATTTGATGCTTATTCCATAATGTCCCCAACTTTGTTAGTGGTCATTTAATTAATTAACTCACTTGATGTCACTTGACCGTCAGATGTCCATTTTAATCCAATCCAAATCACTGATTTCAATTTCCTTATTTCTGACAACATTGGATTTAGTTTCTAGGGGCGGGGGGGGGGGGGGGGGGGGGGGGGGGGGGATAATAGAGATTAGGAAAAAAGAGGTAAAAACTAGATAAGCAAAACAATTTGCTTGACACCCAATAGCTAGTGTATTTTTCATGTTGGGGTATCGTTAAACAGCTATTCTATTCTATTCTATTCTATTCTATTCTACTCTACTCTATTGTTTGGAAGTTTTTCAAAATGAAAAGACAACTGCAAAAAAACCAACAACCCAAAACCCACACAAAAACAACAATAAAAACAACCACAATAAAAAATCCCCAAAACAAACAAACAACAACAAGCAAAACAACAACAGCAAAAAAAGTAAAATAATAATAAATAATAATAATAATAATAATAATTAAAACCTACAAAAAACACAACATCTAATTTAATTATTAATGAGAGAAATAACGATTAGTCTAGCTTACCAAACACTTGGACTTCACAGAAATCCATCGCCCAGTCACGAAAGTATCCATTGAATGTTTTTTGGTAGAGTGTGATATATCTAGCTGTGTCGTCACATGTCATCCACGTCACATCTGGACTGTCTAACGTTGCTGTGCCACACAGGTGACCAGTGTTTGTTTGGTTTACATCAACAGAGCTGTACACCTCAACACCATTTCTGCGACCTGTATCTGTGCATGTGTTATATAATAAGGGTTCATAAACGTCTTGCTTGGTTTTATTTTAGTTCAAATTAGGAGTAAAGATTGTTGAACAAGAAATATGTGATTGATATAAAAAAGAACAAATACAACCATTTAAATCATATTCCATTGTTGTAGATATAAGTGGTACCTGCATTCGCGAAAACAAAAACAGGAGAAAACAAAAAACGACTTTTAAACCGCACCGCACAAACATTCCTCAACAGACAATAGATTACACACACACACACACACACACACACACACACACACACACACACACACACACACACACACACACACATACATATATATCTATATCTATCTCTATCTCTATCTCTATCTATATATCTCTATATATCTATATATATATATGTATGTATGTATGTATGTGCGTGCGTGCGTGCGTGTGTGTGTGTGTATTTAATTTATTTTAAAACTACCTAATTTCTCAATTCCCAAACACATCAATCTGACGATCACCAGCACTACTAATACCGTCACCACTACCTTCACCACCAACACCACCACCACCACCACCATCAACATCAACATCAACAAAACATTACCACCATATCAAGCCTATGCCTATCTGATTATTAAAGTTATCTTTCGCAAAACAAATCACAATCATTATCTAATTTTAGTTATTCCCTACCATTCAAGAAGTGAACTTACAGTCTGTTCTGAAGTAAATGGCTAACGTGTGTATGTGGAATTCACTTCCCAGGTCTACCTGCCACCAGTTGAACCGATATCTACGTGATGTGTGTATACACGAGTTGTAACGTGTTCTGAGACTCCCATCTACAGCACGTGACGACTTTACTCCAGGTAAATGATAAGAACTCTGACTGGTTACTTTATCGAGAGCTATATTTTCTGGAATACATAAAATATCAATATGAGACGTAATGAGACGATATACTACTACTACTACTACTACTACTACTACTACTACTACTACTACTCTACTACTACTACTACTACTACTGCTGCTGATCATGAAGGTATACGTCAGTTCTGCAGTTTTGCCGCATCACGTTTATTTACATGTCAATAAACATAGTGCTGTGACCTGAATAATTTGTATCTAATGTGCAAAGTTATCAAATTCTGAAAGTATGTGATCTGAAAAATATCACATATTTTTTATACACATAAGATAAATATAATAATAATAATAATAAATAAATAAATAAATAAGATACCTAACGAAAATATGTACAGTATTCTATACTAGTATTTATTTTACCCTTATTGCATTTTGGTCCAGACCATCCTCTGTGACAGTTGCCGGAACAGCCTGTGACGTCATCGCAGTTAGTACGGCAGTGGCATGTGTAGCTGCAGTCCAAACCATACGTTCCTGATGTGCAGGCTCCAAGGAATGAAAACAGTCACACATTTAGAGGATATGGAACATATTTAAATGTGTTTACTTAAAACACGTAATTCTTTTAGTTTTATGGTGCCGATTTATATTAATAACATATAGCACACACAAAAAACATTCCAGGAGATTGTGTGCATTTGAGAAGTGATCACATTCATGAAGTTAAATATCAATAAGCGGAATGAAGCTCAATGTAAGAAATATGATAGGATTTATGATTAATATATTCGGTAAACCAGCTGTAGGTTTGTCCAGTTGTTCGATGACTGGAATATCAAATGTCGTGGTGTGTAATGCATGGGCGTAGCGTGATCTGGACCTGTGGGGGGGGGGGGGGGTGTCGAATATGTACCAAGTGGACCCTTTTTCTATTTTGTTTTTCACCACCAGAAACTCCATATGTATAAACCTGTATGTTTTATTTCTGAAAGCGGACCATTTGCTTCAACGTGGGTGGTCGTCCGTACCCCGCCCCCCCCCCCTCAAACCCCCCTAGCCTACGCCCCTGGTATGCGACATATGAAAGAAACCTATCTTCTTTATTGATGAAACAAAAACAAAAAAAGAAGAAAGAAATGTTTTATTTAATGACCCACTCAACATATTTCGTTTACGGTTATATGGCATCAGACATATGGTTAAGGACCACACAGATATTGAGAGAGGAAACCCGCTGTCGCTACTTCATGGGCTAATCTTTTCGATTAGTAGCATAGGATATTTTATATGCACCATCCCACAGACAGGGTAGTACATACCACGGCATTTAATATACCAGTCGTGGTGCATTGGCTGAAACGAGAAATAGCCCAATGGGCCCACCGACGGGGATCGATCCCACATCGACCACGCATCGAGCGAGCTTTATACCACTGAATTACGTCCCGCCCCTATTGCTGAAACAATAACACCACTAACAACAACAAAAAAAGAAAACAAACAAAAACGATTTTAAATGTTATATCTATATATTTTTTTTATAGCTACAAACATCACACTCTGTATATATTTCAGTTATATTTCGTGTACTTTATCTGTGTTTGTTTAAATTCACACTACTGTGAAATATTCTTAGTCATTTAACTTATCTAACTATTAAACTAAATATATGTTATATGTCAGAGATCACAGCTTGGGAATACATGTGAATTTGCTCTCCCACAAAAGTACTATTTTTGACTGGAACAACCTTGATTACAAATAATTTTTTTATATCAGACGATTTGTGATTCTAGCAGGATTTTGGTGAGAGAACATTTATTTCATGATTTTAATCATCTTCCTGTGATATGCAAGATACAGCCATGCGTTGGTACGAAACCCAAGCCTAACCCTTGGTCGCTGAGTAGTGTTCACAGCTAATAGTAACATACTAGATGTGTGCTTGTCGTTGATAATGTGTGGTGTAAAGGTATCTTGGAATACGGGAGCATAAGTGTAGCTAACGACCGAAAACGAATGGTAAGTAGTGGTTCTAGTGAAGCTTCACCAAATGCAAATTTAACTCAGCAACTCAGAACCAGGCAAGATAAGGAAAAGAAAAAACCCAAAGGAAAACATTAACAAAACATCACTCACGAGTACTTATATAGACATCGATCATGTGTAAATGAAATTAAAACACATTACTCATCACCAATAAACAAAAAACTTGACTTGACAATAACTAAAGATGATCTGCAAGCACATCTGAACCAAGTTAACCAAGATATACTTTTAACACTTCAAGAAAAAATGGGCTCACTTGAAGCAAAACTATTAGAAATTCAAATTGAAAATGTTGAACTAAAAAAGATAATATCAAGTTAAAACAGGAAAATGTTCAGTCAAAAGAAGAAATCAAGGAGGCAAATGTAACATCGGGCATAGCGTTTGTCACAATGAATAATTTGGAGCAACATACTCGAAAAGATAGTATTCGCGTGTTTGGAATTAAAGACGAAAACAAAGAAGAACGAATTACGGTAACAATAAACAAGACGGTTGAGGTGTTAAAGACTAGAATGAAGATTTGCAATATCGACATTAGCATCACTCACATATATCGGTGTCGACCGATTATTGCAAAGTTTGTGGTGAGGACGCAGAAACTAGAAGCACTGAGAAAGAGAAGAAAACTAAAAGGTACCGGTATTGGGCTCAGTGAAAATTTAACAAAAGAAAATGAACTAACACAGATGAAAGTCAAGGCACAGGAAAATATAGAAAGTGCGTATGTGGCAATATCGAGTTTTATATGTATATAATAGTATTTTATAATATTTGTAATGTTTCCTGTAACTAATTAAATTGTTATTTACAGGTAGTCATGGTATGTTATGTTTTTTAATGTTTACTATATCTAATTAATCCAATGTCTCTTTCAGGTAATTCTGAAAAGGATAGTGCTCCTTTAATTTAATCATTTACTTTTAATACAGCTTCTTTATTCCAGGTGCTCTTATTTCAGTCAGCTTGTTAACTGGTGATATGTTGATTAAAAACACAAGCATGAATCTTGCACAAGCACCTAACAATAGCACTTGCATTCTAGTGCTGCGTCTGTCCTTTGTTCTAAACTTTCAAGCTTGGGTCTACTGTAAGCTGGTATTCTGTCTTGGTGTTTCTGTCCAGCTTCTAGTTATATAATCTTCAGCATAAATACTGAGAGCTCTTGTTCTCAGTGTGGAATTTTGTTTAGGATGAAGCTAGACGTGAGTCCCTGCTCTCTGGAGTTACCCCCCCCCCCACCTGGGGGGACTTATAACAACATATGGAATGTTGTTGGAGTACCGCGTCGCGTACACCGGGTCACGGGCAACCGTGACTTTGGTGTACGGCGACCCGGTCCCAACCAAGACTAGGAGGACGAGGAAGAAGAGGAGAAACCCGCCAGGAACGGTTCGGGGGGGGGCCAACCCCGGTGGCTAAACCACCGGCAGCGGCTCCTTCTGCTTCGCCGTTTCCTGGAGTTTCCACCGGAAAGAAGGAAGGGAAGCCAGTTCCGACCGGCCCAGCTCCCGCTCCGGAGGCGGTCCGAGACGAGGCTAGTATCACTAGGACTCCGGCTCGTTCCAGCACTTCGCCTCGTCATACTATGGATAGTATTGACGTGTCACCAATTTTACCGGTGTCACCAATGGCTATCCCGGACCGCCAAGGAGCTGTTGGGAAGCGCAAGGCAGAAGTGGCGACCACTGTACCAACTACAAGAACCCCACCAAAACAACCTCCGCCACCACCAGAAGGTGCAGAGTCCGGTGAATCCATGGACTCCTGGACTCTGCACGGGAAACTGGATCGCCGCTATTCCAAGTGCGCTGTCATTGATGTCCTGGACACCAAGCACCTCTTGGCAGCGCCCCGTTGCCGTAACTTTGAGGACATCCCGAACTCAGACGGCGAATACGAGATGCACCCGGTGACCTTTAAGGATGGGAGGTCGGCTGTGAGTATTACTCATCATCTGGACAACCGCTACAGCCAGGCTCTACTGTTTGCTGAGATGGACAACATATCGATTCATCGCCTGATGAAGAAGGTGTTCCACAAACAGTATCCTGTGATCACTAGACTGCTAGCGAAGCCGGATATACACCAGCTGATCCCCCATCTGGACACCAGGGTGTGGCTCTCCTCCCCCTAGTCAATCTTTCCTCCGTGAGTACTAACCTCTTTTATTGGGCTAGTTAGACTTTAAACGTTTTGGAAGCAGTTCTAAATTCTTATGTTTATTTTTTTATAAATAGTCTAACGCATTTTAGTTTTGGCGCCCGTTCAATTGCTCAAAATCACCTTAAAAACTTTTCGGCCGAGCAGTCTTAACTATTTTTGGCTAAAATTTTAGAGTCCAGACATGTTTCGGTATGCAGTACTCTTTGTAGACTTAGGTAAAAAACAGGCTTCACCGAGGAATCGAAATTCAGCCAATCAGAACACGGCTCCCACTCGGTGTTACTTCAAGTTTATGAAGTGTCTGCTATTTGGTCCGCGCTCACTAAATGGCTTTTTTCCAAATTCCGCCCACCTCAAACTTACCCCCCCCCTCCCCTGCTCCGGAGTCAGTCACTGGCGAAGTCAGAGGCTAATTCCGTAGTGGGCGTGCCTGAACCTCTGTGGATAGGGGCACGTAAATATAGTTGCCCGTTGCCCGAAATGATATTGTCACTATTGCTGTGATATCGTATTCTTAGAGGATTTCTAAGGTCAGTTATTTGTATTTGTTAATTGTAGTATTCATGTTTCTTATCTAGTGTATTTGTTTACAGGCAGGTACTAAATGTAAATGTTTATGGATTAAGTCGGTACGTTATAATATAATGTATTAATACGTAAAATAACTCTTCTGCAAATATATTTGTCTAAAGTAATTAAATGACAGATGAAGTATATTAAATTAAGTTCTAATGTCTAAATGGTAATGTAATTAATAGTATGATTTCTTATCACTAAATACTAATGGGTTTTAACGTTAAATTAATTATGGTGTGAAAGTTAACTGAGAGTAAGATGTTTGCACAGTTTGTATTATCTCAGAAGAGAGTACATTTTATGCTATGACTATTATTGCTATTAATATAATTATGGACTTTGGATTATAGTGTTTCTACGATACTTAGTGCATTTTATTATTTTATTTAGATCGCTATTTCTGAATGCGTGTGTCAGTTACCGGCCAGGTGTTACAACCTTAGTTACACACACTTGGTATGTACATGATTGTTTTATGTGTATATTTTTATGACGTTGTAATGTACATGAATGTAAACATTAGTAGTGAATGTATTAGTAAAGTATGGATTGTATAATTGTATTAAGGATTAACATATGGTGTTACGTCATGTGTATTGTAAATGTATTGTTTGGTAGGAACCATGTATTAGTGATATGTGATTCGATATATATGTTTGTCATAGTAGTCTAGGAAATGTCATGTCGTATATGTGTATTTATTATCGTAATGTCATGTATTATATTCTTGTATTTTAATTTAATGTTTTGATTGTTTCAGGGTTTTAAAAATACATTGTGTGATGTTGAATAAAATGCCATTGTCCTGAACCATGCAGCTGTTTGTCATCTATTTTCGAACAAATCAAATGCTGTTACACGTAGATGGAGTTATTTTTGCAAAGCTAAAGTCGGACGAACGAATAAAAAATATATTGATCATGAAAGACTGCTGGTGACATAGCTAAATTTCTGATGCTAAGTGACTTTGATAATATATTCATTCATATATTTATTTCTTGCCTATTGAATATATTTCTTTTGTGTGGATGGTATGCTGGTGTGGGGTATGTGTGGATATGACTGTGTGTGTGCGTGGGCGGGGGCGGGGGGGGGGGGGGGCGCTCGCGCGGAGTTAATATTTAGCAAATATCAAACGCAGGTTAATGCTGTTACTATTAATTATCCCACTGGGGACCATGACACATGTACATATTAATAGAGAAATTATCGAGTATGTTGATGGTTTAGTACAACAGTTTAATTATATGCACATAATACATATATCAATAGAGAAAGGAGACTGCACATATATTATATGTGCAGTCTCCTTTCTCTATTGATATTTTTATTTTAAGTTGCGAATAGGACCAGGGGCTAGGTGTCTTACCAGCTTGTTTAATTGACCAACTTGTCAATGTTAACATCATTCTCTTTTTCTTTTATTAAATTAGGTTTCTTTTTCTTTCAAGTTTTGATGTTTATTCATCTGGTTATCAATATTTCTCTCACTGAACTTGTACCTTTCTTATGTATAAGGTTACATACATATTACTTAGCGTAATTTAGGTCACTGAATGCTTCACTTCCAAACAAGCTAGATATAGAAGCAATCACAAATATGCTTTATATACAGACCAATATATATATAACATGGCGTGCTTACAAATTATGACACTAAACTGTTAGGGACTAAGGGTCTCTGAGGAATGAAAATAAATTATAAATTATCTAACATGTAAACAATTTGACATTTACTGCTTACAGGATACATATTTCACACTTGATTTAGAACCCTATATTGAAACTCAATGGGGATACAAATGCCTGTTTAACTCTTTCACAAGTGACAACAATGTTAACTAATACATTTGAATACAAAATACATAAAACGAAAACTGATAACTCAGGAAACTTTATAATATTGAATATCACTGTCAACAAAGAACGAACAACACTAATAAATATATACAGAAGAAACAAATATAATCCGAGATTCGTTTTAACTATTTTAAAATATATAGAAGAGCTTCAAAATAACAAATAAATAACATGCCGAGACCCTCATTTAGCACTTAGCCAAGATCTCGACACTAAAACTATCTGCATAACAATCACCCGAAAGCACGAGATAAACTGTTAGATCATATGGAAGCTCATGATTTGAAATACCATTTCAGAGAACTGTATCCAAAACTAAGAAGATATAAAAAGGAGGGATATATTAATGTATCTTAAAGAAAGATCCTCCACCCCATTGTGAGTACTGTCAGTGTACTCTGACGATGCTCAGTATTTTGAAGGAGTTTAAGCATCTTAAAGAAACTCGAAAAGATATATTTGGCCAACGTGATGTAATGGAATCATTTCGATTCCAACCAGAATTTGTTTTACAATTTTTACATGGTACCGACTTTTACTCTAAATTTTAATTTTATATATCTGTGACATTTGTATTTTTTGCACAGTTCTTTACACTGTGTTTTCATTTGATTCTTCAATTTTTATATTGATGTTGATCATCACTTCATGTTTTGACTTACCATTGTTTGACACCCAATAGCCGATGTATTTTTCGTGCTGGGATGTCATTAATCATTCATTCATTCATTCATTTGGTACTAGTGGATTTTGAGAAAGCTTTTTACTCAGTACCATGGTCTTTTATCGAAAAGGATTTAGTAATATTTAATTTTAAAAACTCGTTAAGAGATGGATTAAATTTGTTTAAACAAATTCGACGTCTAGTGTTTTGCAAAATAATTACTTATCAGGAACTTTTAAGTTAAAAAGAGGGTGTAGAAAAGGGTATCCCCTGTTGCCATATATCTTTATAGTTTGTGTTGAAATCCTCTCAATTCTAGTTAAAAATAACACAAATGTTAAAGGTATTACAATTGATGGCGAAGAATATCTAATATCTCAATATGCCGATGATACTGCTTTTACTCTTAACGGATCTCCCGAGTCTGTACAGTACCATGACATTACATAATTATTATCTGGAAGTGTCCAGTATAAAAATAAATTACACTAAGTCAGAAGCCATTTGGATAGGTATCAAAAACAAGTAAAGAAATCTACATTTATACACGCTCGAAATTAGAATGGGGTGCATACCAATTAATGTAACTTGGTATTAATTTTACAATAAATTTAGAAGAAATAGTAACGTAATTTTCATTTTAGGATAAAAAAAACAATTCAAAACTTGATGACTCTTTGGTCACCAAGGAAATTGACCGTGTTATAAAGAGTTACAATTATTAAAAAAAACACATTAATAATACCTCAAGTTACACATCTACTAATTGCTTTACCAAATCAATAATAAAAAAAACTATTAAAAATTTAAACAAAATACTATTCCAGTTTATTTGGCAACATAAACCCGAACAAACTAAGAGAGAATTATTAACTCAAGATTATAAATATGAAGGTATAAAAATATTTTTTCTCACCCCCACTCAGGGGCGGATTATGGTGGGTCTTCCAGTTGCACGGACCACCCCACCCCCCACCCGGGCTAAGAAATTATAAACATTTACATATTGTTTTGGAAGCCCCCATTACCTAAAGCATAATCCGCCCCTGCCACTCCCCCTCCCCAACCCCCGATCAAAGCTAGTGAATGTAAATGCATTCATGGGTATTATTTTTGTTTATAGGCAAATGCATGTAAATAGAAAGCATTTATGTCTAAAACCATCAACCACAGCATCGCAATTTAAAAACGAATAATAATAATAACAATAATGATACAAATTACCACAATTATCTAAAAACATAAAACAAAACGTTCAAACATATGCGATGCACTTCACTTTCTCTATAGCAGAACATTGGAAATGTATATTGTTATATTATAGAAAGTTCTGAATCTAATTAATTTCCATTGATGATACATCTTTAGAATATGTATTATCATTGTAAGGCTATAATCCTAGGCTCCCCAACATTGTGTTAAATTACATTTTATAGAAATGTTAAATCACATTTTATAGAAATGTTATAGTCGGACCGAAGACAATGGTCCAGTTTTAAGCGTCGGTAAAACATTATAACCTTTTGACCTCTTGTGACCTAATTAATCAAACATCCATTTAGACATACAGATCAACGATTACCTCATTTTATTACCTTCAATTTGAGTGGTAATATATAATCTCACTGTTATGTGGTATTATGCTTTCCCTACTCTTAAATATAGGAAATTCCGACAAACTGTCTTATCATGGAAATCATGCCATTATATATGCTATGTTGAAACCAGTTAGCTAAATTTGTTTTTTTTTCCTCTTCCATATACACCGAAGTATGCAAAAAATAGTTTAAAACATTTGATAAACAACATTTTACAGAAATGAGAGAAACGTTTGATAAAAAAAATGTTCAGATCTTAAGCGTCGGTCCAAAATGGTGAAATTTTGACCTCTGCTGACCTAATTAAAAGATATGCATTTTATGAACTTGTATAAATAGATAGCTGGAAACATTAGCATCTATCTTGTATAGAAGGGGCGGGACACAGTGGTAAAGCGTTCGCTCGATGCGCGGTCGGTCTAGGATCGATCCGTGTTGGTGGTCCCACTGGGCTAATTCTCGTTCCAGCCAGTGCTCCACAACTGGTGTAACAAAGGCCGTGGTATGTATTATCCTGTATGTGGGATGATGCATATAAAAGATCCCTTGCTGCTAAAAGAGTAGCTCATAAAGTGGCGACAGCGGGTGTCCTCTCTCAATATCTGTGTGGTCCTTAACCATATGTCTGACGCCATATAACCGTAAATAAGATGTGTTGAGTGCGTCGTTAAATAAAACATGTCTTTGTATCTTGTATATTGACTGAAATAGAGACATTTTAGTTATCCCTACGCCAAATTCCTTCATGGCGCAGATTTCAACTGTTATAACAAACATCAAATTTTATTTCAATTGGAATATATTTGGCAACTACGAAACCCTATTACATAAACTGCATATATCAGGGTATTCAAAAATACCCTCAGAATTTTTGGATCTTTTCGGTTCAATAACTCCCTCCCCCCCCCCCCCCCCCCCCCCCACACCCCACCCCCCACCCCACCCCCACACCCCCACACACCAGCTCTTGGACTATTTACATTGCCTGTTTTTTATGGTGTATTAAATAAAAATAATAATAATTAAAACGTACATGAATAATTACTAGAAACCTCCTACCAATTTTATAAACGTTTACATGGCCTGAACGAAACAATGCCATGTACTCGTGTAAATGTGAAAGCACAATATATACTGTCCTGGATGTTGAAGAGGGTTTTAAATATCTACCTTGTATGTTGCTAAAAAAAAAAACCCAGCAACAATCAAAAAGGAAACAAACAAAAAATATTTTAAATATAGCATATATATTATTCTGCATATATCTCAAGTATATTCCATGTACGGTATCTGGCTTCGTTTGAATAAACGACGAAATCGAAATCTAAATCCACACTATTATAACATAGTCTTAGTGATTTCACTTATTTAACTTCTAATGCATACCATTTTATGAAGACACAATAACACAAAAAACAACCTCTAACCTGAAACTGGGTGTGTTTTAAAACAAATCCATGATGCGACGAGAAGCAGACAGGACCAACACGTCGACATTTTGTGACATCTCTCCAATCAGGAAGTTAAAAATGTCGTATTAGAGGAACGGAACTGTGTTGTGTTTGAAATATATATATTGTTTTGTGTACGTATGAGTAAATGTATCTGGCGAGGAAACCAGGAAGTTTATATATGTTGGTGTAGTGCTTGAGTCTTCAGAGGGACAGGACGTAGCCCAGTGGTACAGCGCGCGCTTAATGTGCGGTCGGTCTAGGATCGATTGCCGTCGGTGGATCATTGGGCTATTTCTCGTTCCAGCCAGTGCACCACGAATGGTATATCAAAGGCCGTTGCATGTACTGTCCTATCTGTGGGATGGTGCATATATATATATATATATATATACTAGCGGAAAAAAGTAACTGTGTATGGTTATCATGTTGATAAAAACATAATTTCAAGACATAAAACGATGAAACGATCAGATAGCATGGTTAATAGGCAAATCTGCAAAACTTCAATTCATTTAAAATGTCACAGCATCCGTCATTTCATTGGTATTGGGGATGAAAGACACGGGGGTAAAAAACCAGTTCACAAAGTTAATAGCGCGTATGGCCACGGTTTGCGTCGATGCAGGCCTGGTACCGTCGCCTCATAGAGCCTACCAAATTGTTGAAGAATGCCTGGGGAATGCCGTTCCAGATCTGGACTAACGTCTGACCCAGCGCTGCCAACGTCACCGGCTGGTTAGGCAGCGCACGTACACGACGTTGCATCTCATCCCAGACGTGCTCGATTGGTGCAAGATCGGGTGAGACTGCAGGCCACTGCAACACATCGGTATTCTGCTGAGCTAGAAATCCCTTACCACCCGGGCGACGTGAGGTCTAGCGTTGTCTTGCTGAAGCGTGATGTGGCGTTGCTGTCCTTGCACAAATGGGATGACGTGAGCCTGGATAATGTCGTCACGGTAGCCTACGGCGTTCAAATTGCCATCGGTGACCACAATAGGTGTTCGTCCAGTTGACGTGATACCACCCCAAACCATGACACTGCCTCCGCCAAAAGCATGTCGCTCCACAATACAGGCGTCACTAAAACGTTCTCCAACACGACGATAGACTCTTTGAAAGGCCGTCGCTGCCGTCTAAGTGAAACCTGGACTCGTCCGTAAACAGAATACCCGCCCAGTCTCGGTGATTAAAGCGCAAGTGTCTTCTACACCAAGCCAGACGCGCTACACGATGGCGTCTTAGCAAAACTGAACGGACAGCCGGACGTCGCGGACAAATACGCCGTTCACGTAATCGATTCCGTACAGTTCTGGGGCTGATGGCACGCAATCCAGGAATGGTCCGCGCTGTCAGACTTTCCGTTTGGAAGTGATTCCTGAGGTGCACGAGTCGGATATGATTGTCCTGCTGTCGTGACGTCACGCGTGGACGACCTGCACGTGGTCGGTCTCTGACATTACCAAATTGTTGAAAACGTCTCGACAAAGCCTGAATAGTGTTTATGTTGACACCAAATTGCGTAGCAACAGCGCAATGGAGATTTCAGCCTGGATCATACCAATTGCGCGAAGGCGGTCATTTACATTTAGCTTGGGCATTGCTCTACGACCACTTTCAACCGAAAAAACCTGCTTTTCTGTTCCACCGTTTGCCAAACAATGACCCGACAGTAGCAAAGTCGACAAAAGCTGGAGCAGTAAAATGTTGGGCGGAAAAAGCTTGAAAAACAGACCCATGTCCAAGAAGCGAAACGGCACGTGCCAATACGGAATTGACCCCGCAATTGTGTGGCGGTGCGTTCACTGGTCAACTGTGCAAAACATCAGGCTAAAATATTGAGCCGTGTTAATTTTATATGATGTTTCAAGTTACACTGTTACTTTTTTCCGCTAGTATATATATATATAAATCCTTACTACAAATAGAATAACGTAGCGGGTTTCCTGTCTAAGAGTATATGTCAAAATTACAAAATGTTTGACATCCAACAGCCGATGATTAATAAATAAATGCATGTGCTCTAGTGGCGTCGTTAAACAAAATAAAATTTTACTTTCGTCTCACTGAACAGTAGCTACTGGGTTCCCATCCTCAAATTAAGTTTTAAAAGTGTTTTTTGTAGGACGCTTCCTTTTATAATTATAATGCATATTAGTGTATTTTATTTTTATTTGGGGGGGGGGGGGGGGGGGGGGCTGCCGTAACAAAAATTAAAGTTTGTTTTGCTTAACGCCCAACCTCCACTCCTTCAGTTCCAAAAGACCTGACGAAATAGCACCCTCTCCTTGTGGTCACTGAACTATACTAGGTAACGTATTTGATATAGATCTTTGAAACTTTAGTCATACCGGCCTCGGTGGCGTTGTGGCAGGCCATCGGTCTACAGGCTGGTAGGTACTGGGTTCGGATCCCAGTCGAGGCATGGGATTTTTAATCCAGATACCGACTCCAAACACTGAGTGAGTGCTCCGCAAGGCTCAATGGGTAGGTGTAAACCACTTGCACCGACCAGTGATCCATAACTGGTTCAACAAAGGCCATGGTTTGTGCTATCCTGCCTGTGGGAAGCGCAAATAAAAGATCCCTTGCTGCTAATCGGAAGAGTAGCCCATGTAGTAGCGACAGCGGGTTTCCTCTCAAAATATGTGTGGTCCTTAACCATATGTCTGACGCCATATAACCGTAAATAAAATGTGTTGAGTCCGTCGTTAAAATAAAACATTTCTTTCTTTCTTTTGAAACTTTAGTCAATATACCCAGCCCGTCAGACGACGGTATATGGAGGATTTTGTTTACAGTGAACATATTCCATGACAAGGTGACAGGAGTCTATTCAACACTGGCTGTTAGCGCAATCTCACACCAAACAAAATAGAAAAGTGAGCACGCTACACTGCTTAGAAAACATGCATAACACAGAACGTTAAAGTCGCAGACCGTAGTTTGAACACGTAACAATGGACACTAAGTTTAATTAATCTACAATCCTGTAACACATCTGCAGAAAGTTACAACAGAGTAAAACAAGATTCTGTGACGTTGAAACGGAACAATACCCTTAAAATAGATTAAAACTCGACTTCATAATTGTTTTTCCTCAGACGCACGACTGATATCAAAGGTCGTGGTATGTGCTATGCTGCATGTGGGATGGTTCTTCTGACATAAATATATTTTCTTGATAACCTAGTTCAGGTTGTTAATTTTTATTTTCGTGTTTATGTATTCAATCAAGGTCCAAACACGCTGTCCTGGAAGCACGCCTCAGCTATCTGGGCTATCTGTCCTGGGCAGTGGGTTAGTGGCTAGTGAGAGAGAAGTCGGTAAAGTGGCTTCACACCTACACCGTGAGTCATTGGAGCCAGTACCTGAATACAAACCCAGTACCTATCAGCCTTAAGCCTTAGTGCAAGCGAATACAATTAGAGATCGGTTAATGCAGGATAATAGTTAATGTAATAAATGTAACTTATATCACTTCATTTTCCATGATTATATATAAACCACACCCACCACTGATTTGCACGTGTGTATTTTGTATAACTATGTTGTATTATTTATGTTATGTATTCAGCCGATGAGTTGTATAGTTTAGATACCCCCTCTCCCGATTAAATGAACAGACGTATTTGGACGTTTCCCTGTATCCTATACCCTATGTTTCCTGCTTTACAACAGTCTAGGATTGGTTTCCTACGGTGGACTCAATAAGCTATTTCTCGTTCCAACCAGTGTAACAAACGATGTAGTTTGTACTATCATGTCTGTGGGTGGTGCTTATAAAAGAGCACTTGCTGCTATAATCGAAAATAGTAGCCCATTACGTGTCGGTAGCACGTTTCCGCTCGCATCGTGTGTGTGATCCTTAACCACACGTCTGACACCATATAACCGAGGGCAGGACGTAGCCCAGTGGTAAAGCGCCCGCCAGATGCGCGGTCGGTCTAGGATCGATCACCGTCGGTGGATCCATTTGGGCTATTTCTCCACAACTGGTGTAATAAAGGTTGTGGTATGTACTATCCTGTCTGTGGGATGGTGCATATAAAATACCCCTTGCTGCTAATCGAAAAGAGTAGTGTACTGTTGCTGTATTGAAAGTATGTTTACCCATACTTACAAGGCTGGTTCCGGGCCAAGCGACACAAACAGAGCCTCGTACGAGTATAGCCGATTGTGCCAAGACAAACATTACGACTTCCTCTGTTGCCACGCAACCGACTATATTCTCGTACGATCCACTCGTATCGTGTGACGTCACAATAAGCCAGTGATAAGTGTACATTATGCATGTTAGACTCGAGTAACTAGACCGGATACGAATAGGATCCGTTTTCCAGTTGACATTGTTGAGTGTGATCTAGTTCTATTGTCATAAACGTACAATAAGGGGTGGGGGTGGGCGTGGGGGGCGCAGGGGCTGACGAATGAGCTCAAATTCGGGAGAAAAACGATAGAAATATTCAAAATGTGTGTCCATGTTATTGTCCTACTATGAACAAAATACATGTACTCCACTTAAACTGTCGGTGGACCCACCGGACTATTTCTCGTTCCAACAAGTGCATCACAACTGGTATTTCAAACCGCTTTACCACTGGGGTACGTCCCGCCCCATACTTTCAAAGACTGTCATTTTAAAAACTGTTTAAAGTAAAAATCACAAATAAAAATATGTTACTGCAGACCAATCTTAAAGTTGTAAAAGAAAGGTAATACTACTTTAACACGTTCTATATATATTTATAACATCGTAAAGACAAGGAACGTTTTATGTGTACACATCATGATATAAATGTGTAAATAAAGACACATATCAAACACCTTTTAGCACACATATTTTATTACATCAATAGCGGACCACAAGTGGGAAAGAAAGCGTGAGATAAAATAACGTCTGTGAGAAACGAATGCAAAAAATATATATATACGAAAGCAAGTACATATTTAGGGTACCTCAAACACTAGTGGCAAATGAGTAATTGATCCCAATTGTTTTCACTGTTTACTGGTTCGTTTCATGTTCAGGACATATTAAGGCAATTAAAAACATACTGTAGTGTGTTTGTGTGTGTATGTGTGTGTGTGTGTGTGTGTGTGTGTGTGTGTGTGTGTGTGTGTGACGTGTGTGTGCGTGTGTGGGCGAGCGCGCGCGTGGGTGTGTGTGGTGGTGGTGGTGGGGGGGGGGGGGGGGTTACACGAAGACCCTACCTAGCCCTTGGACTATGGAATTTGTATTTAGTATACAATAGTATAAATCTATATTTTTTTATTTGCCATTTTTCCTACTATCGTCATGGTATATGCAGAATTATATACAACACAAACTTAGTTATTTCTGAACTTGATATAGTTCTGTTAAGTATTCAACCACTATTGTCATTATTCACCACTTCTTTACACCAGTCAGTTCACACGTTGGCATACATGCCTGTGGCTTCGAGTTGAGCAAACGGAAAGTCACAGAACAGTTTGAAGTCATTCTGAAAAAAAGTATGTGAAGATATAATTCATTTTAGAACGAATGGCAGTGAACTATTAGAATTAGTTGTTTGTGGAATAACCAGTTATTAATTTAAAGTAGTTATACAACTACACGTCTTACTTGTTCTCAATATCTCAAAACGGTGACCAGTTATTGATAGTACGTAAAGGCAGTAACCAATTATTAACTGAATTTATCAATTAGAAATATATTTCTAAATATGTCACATCAGTAACCATACGCGTACGAGACGGGGTTGAGGGTGCAAGGGGGTGGGGGTTGGGGCGCAGAGCGGCAGTTAAATCCTGCAAAAACAATAGAGAAATTCGGGCAACATGAGCTGGCCTAAACACCTTTTACTATGCCCCTACCACAATGGGAGGCCATACACATCTGACAGTAACCAGTTATTACGATTAACTTCAAGAATTAACTAGTAGTTAATTTGATGTAGCCATATATTCCTAAATATCTCAAAACAGTAACCCATTTGTTGTTAATATCTGGAAGAAGTAACCAGTTACTAAGTTAAATAGTTACATATTTTTGAATATATCAAAACAGTAACCGGTTATAGTCAATGATTTAAAGCACTAACAACGTATTAATTTAAAGTAGTAAAACATTGCAAAACTAATTTGAACCAGTAGGCAGTTATTAATTAAAGTAATTAATTATTTCTAAATGTTTTAAAACAGTAACGGTTATTGACAATAACTTGAAACAGTAGCCAGTTATTAATTAAAGTAGTTATATATGTCTAAATGTTTCAAAACTGAAACCAGCATAACTTGATGCAATAGTAAAGTTTTCTGTTAAACATAAGTAGTTATTCTCAACCTAAAGCAGAAACTAGTTAATCTCAATTTAAAACCATAACCGGTTACCATGAATAACGTAAATCTAGACACCACTTATTCGCAATGGTTTAAACCAGAAACCATTTGTTCATTACGTACCACTGGTAATTGGACACTTGACAGCATTGACTGGAGTCTTCTGACGTTGTTAAATATCTCAACTCGCTTGTCAAAGGAAACTCCAGACATGATGTTGTTCATTATGCACAAAGACAGACCTTCCATTTTGTCAGATTCACTGAAACAGAACAACACATGTAAAGCTTTTCACCATATATTTCCTTCATTCTACCCACATTATTCGTTGTAATCCCTGAAACGTGTGTAGTGATTCGTTTGCAACCATGTTCAGTTGTTTGGCAATAATGCTAATATGATTTCAGATTCGGAATGTCCGCATCTACATAACATTTATTCAATATTATTGCTACCAAACAGGATAATATGATTCAAACGAATCACTACGCATATTTACATGGATTACAACTGATTTTGAGGGAAGAATGATGAAAATACATGGTAAAAATGTCTCATGTTAAAACATTGTCCCCGAATATCTGTACAATGTTTACCCGAATTTGAGTTTTTGTACCAGCACAAGTTGGCAGTTGTCCCCCCCCCCCCCCCCCCCCCACACACACACCTGCCCTCTTTTTCGTGCGCTTATGCATCAAACTTGTCCTACCAAGAAACCTTCGGACCTCATTCACTACTTTGTGCAGAGATACAAAGTCTGATTTACGTATGGTAATGGCTTTGTCATTCAGATTATACATGGACAGCTGTCTACCAATTTCATATATATAATTTCCCTACTAGTGGTAAACCACTCCACTGATACATTCCCCGTCGGTGGGCCCATTTGGCTATTTCTCTTTCCAGCCAGTGCACCACGACTGGTATATCAAAGGCCATGGTATGTGCTATCCTGTGTATGGGATAGTTAATATAAAAGACCTCTTGCTACTAATGGAAAAATGTAGACATCCATTAGATGATGATTAATAAATCACACACACTTTAAACTGCCCGGTACAAATGCCTCTAGGCAGCGCAAGAATGATGTCAAAAAACCGTCTTTCTGCAAAATGCAAAGTCGAATGGGCATTTGGCAAAATATTCCTTGATTCCTTGAATCTTTATCTAGTGTGTGGCCTACATGAGGCCACCCACTCTCGAGGCGATCCTTTTCTGGACAATTCATCCTTCATTCACCGCTCAAGGGATCTTCTGGGAGTGGCAGTCCTCTTAAAGACGAGGCACCTGATACGGATTCATAAAGGCAATCCATTGAGCAGAGATGTGGTTTTGATTACAGAAAGCGGGGATGTTGTTCAGATTTCGTAATTGTCAGTTACTTACTCGAAGACAACTGTGACAGGATGGAATTTCAGATTTGTCTGTCTGTCCAGGATTTGTTCTGTCAGAGTTGTCAGATAACGTATCACCGTGGAAGTGTTAGACATGTTACTCCGTGACTGTACGGAGAAGTTGGCGATTTCTTTCTTTTCATCTGATCCCTGTAAAATGGAATATTGTAATTAAATAGTTGTTACTGATTTAAAACCAATGCTGCAGGCAATACTAAATTATAACAGGCGCCAAATGCAAGAGAGAGTTTCGACAGACAAATTAAAAGATATAACAACAAGTATAACCAATATTAATTAGTATCAATATAAACCAATCAAAACTGCCCCCAAAAATATATTTTGATGAAGGATGTCATAGCAATCTTATATTGTCGGATTAGTACCATTGTGTCTACATCCCATTTTGCCTACAGCTTATGACAACATAATTAGGGTCCTTAATTGGGGATTAATTGCTTGAGTGATTATGACGTTATACCTGTATCACCTGCCTATATGTAATAGTTTGGTCCAATATTGAAGACTGATAAACACTGGCTGAAATCTGGCGTCATCGTCCACCCATGTCTCGGTGATGTAGTCGTTGAACTACTCTAGCCTTGGAAGGTCGGGACTGTTGTTCAGGACATCCATCCAGACGTCCTGCACTTGGTTGAGTGGGAGTAGTGGTAAGGCAGCGGCTTTACGAACAAGGCTGCTGGAGATCAAGGTTGGTCCTATACTCGACTGTAAGGCCTTTCTCTGCGACATTCCTCCACACAGCTTGTGAGAAATGAAAAAAACATCCTCTGATGTCGGCGTCTGGGTACACCTCTTGACCAGCTTGGATAGCGGCCACCTCAAAGTCCGTCTGTATTACACGCGGTGCGGTTTCCACTCCAATCCTAGTGTGCGCAGCTGCAGTTATCAACGTGAACAACCTAACATATGTCTCCTTGGACTTCCGTGGAAGTAATGCGTATGCAACAGGACACATGACGTCATCGACAAGGCAGTGGATGGAATAGAGCTGACACCACAAACTCGGACAAACGTAGAAAGTTCCGTCCATGAAAAGCGTCTCAGCCTCCTGTATTTTGTCCATTAATTCCAGTTTAACATAGGACCATTGCACTATATTGTGGGGGTGCATTTTAACGTCCCAATCTGCCTACAGACTGTTGGCAAAGTGGGATGTAGGCACAATGGGATGCACCCATATTGTCCTGTAGGATGATGGACTAATAAACATCTGACGGATTAGTACATATTTTGTGCAGTGCTTGAGTCATAGCCCATATTTCAGATCAATGTTGGCCTTCATACAAAGCTATATGATAAAACTTCAGCTTCCCAATAATAAATATTCCCTTCATGTCGTGCACTATTCCTTCTTCTTCAGCTGTTAGTGTCTATATTTCGCAACGTCTAAGACAACTTGGAGCATGCTCATCGTAAGCCGTTTTTATAACC
>NC_054711.1:13598186-13698143 GCF_016097555.1 Gigantopelta aegis | reverse complement strand
AAATGATATGGTTGTGCTTTATTATTTTTATAAGGGGGGGGGGGGGGTAATCTAAAACACCAGAGCAGTGATCCGCGTTTTGTTAACACTACATGCAGCATGTTTTCTGAAAAACTAATGTTTGTACCACCAACATTTAAAAAAATGCACTAGTGTTGGCGGTAAAGTTCAATGTGTGCCAGTAAATATGGTATTAATGTTCGCAAGTTGTGAAATACAACATATTATAGTAGGGAAGGATCTAAAAATAAAAGAGGTTCTTACGTTATATCATTACAACGACAAATTAAATTCAACTTACATTTGATCACTCAATACCTAATGTATGTAAATATGTTTAACAAAAGCACGTCAGAATGACACCAAATGCATTCCGAATCCCATTATTTTCGTTTCCGTGTCCACATAACGTTAACAAACGTTACACCCATGACAGTGTAGACTGAAAATATTTTGAAATGATATCTGAAAAGGGTTTACCTAAAAAATACAACGATGATGATTGTCATGGCAACGACAACCACCACAGCACCAGTGACGCCAGTGATAATGGGTACTGGATTTTCTTTTATTGCAGCAGTTTGTGCCAGTGCTGTAATAAATGAAAGGTGGATGAATTAATGAAGTTTGGTATCCTATTCTTTATAAAAAGAACCGGTGTAGTTTATTAATATATTATGTTATCAGTTAATGACAAAATAAATGGAATATTTAAAAACATAGTTATTACATGTTTCAGCTACAATAATTCCAGGCATGAATGTAAGTAATTCAATAATGAATACAATAATGAGCACACTAATAATCTATAACTGAAGAACTACTAAAGACAACAGTTTGAGAGAAGAAACACTGGAAAACATTTACTGTTTACGAATAATTGAAACTATTAGGTTTTAGTCTATGAGAGTTTACACCACTGAAATTAGAAGGGGACCAGGAAGGATCTATTGTCCTAGAGAGTCCCAGAGAGTGGCGGTCCATCTATAGACAATGCACGCGGTAGATGTCATGGCCTTGTTGAAAAATCACTTTCACTGATTGTGTCGAGACACGATAACGGTTTTGTTGTTAAGGTTTACACAAGTGACAGCCCAAGTGGAGCAATGTTACTGCTTTCATTTGTTTGTATTTTCTGTGTAATAACTTTCTTTCTTTTTCATGTTTTATTGCCTCCAGAAATAAGATCACTTTCAAGGTTAGCTGCCTTAAAACAACGCTTTGTATTAAAGGGGCATTCCTGATTTTGCTGCATTGTAAGATGTTTCCGACTAATAAAATAGTTCTACGATTAAACCTACATATTAAATATATTTTCTTGTTTAGAATATCAGTGTCTGTATATTCAATGCGTTTCTGGTCGTCTTAATATTTGTAAGAAGCCCAAACTGGATTTTGTCTTCAAATAATTTCGTACGTACGAAAAAGGTATATTTTAGGAAATAAAATGAAATTTAACGTAGTACAACTATTAGAACGGTCAGTAAGACGTTTACTATACAGCCACTAATGTTTTATGCAGAAACATATATTTGATATGTAATTACAATCGTTAAAATGTCTCTGTTAGTCGATAACATCTTAAAAATTGCAGCAAACTCATAATTAACTTAATCTGGTCACGTGATGTATAAAAACATTGAAAAACAAAAATACAAAATATTCTTTTCTGTATTATAATTATTCAGTGTTCTCAGTAGTCACTATACGAAATTAACTTCTTTTTTATTTGGTATAATAAAAAAAATGCTACTACTAATTACGTTTTGAGTATTGCACTAGCTGAGTTGGAACATGACTGTAAATACTTACTTTAAGTGCAGTCATCTCCTTGCCAACCAGAATCACATGGTCCATCACATGAACCAGTCCAATGGTCACATGATGCATTGTCAGCTTTGCAGTGTCTGGCACTGCACGAGAAATTGCATTCTGGGCCATACTTCCCAACACATCCTGAGAATATACATTATATATACTAGATGTGTATGTTGATGTAGATGTAGATGTACACACACACACACACACACACACACACACACACGCACATAGAAAAATAAATTAATGAGATATTTGATTATTGATTCATATTTAAATCAGTGTAATTTATATTAGAAAATAGGACCTTCCAATATAATAATAATTCCTACCTGCGGACACAGAGGACAGCAATGGGAACAAAACTGTCTCTAACATACGCTACTGTAGATGTAACATTCTTAGAAGAAAATGTAAACTCAAACATTGAAAGTGAGGACTTCTATGAAATGCATTCCATTAAAGTGTTTAGAGTCAGTTGCGTACCTCTGACATGCTACTTACACTGATCATTTAGAGGAAACTTCCACGTTACAATGTTTATTCGTGTGTGTCTCCATAGTTCTGTAGCTATACATATGCACATATGCACATGTATGTATAAATTCTGTAATGAAGCTAAACAGTGTATGCTTATGATGACACAAACTAATGTAGAACAAAAACGTGATTGCTTAAATTTTAACCATTATTCTCCATGTTTCCTAAAATATTATTGTTTCGTACGTACGAAATTATTTGAAGACAACATCCAGTTTGAGCTTGTTACACATATTAAGACGACCAGAAACACATTGAATATACAGACACTAATATTCTAATCAAGAAAATATATTTGCTTTCTAAGATTAATCGTAGTAATATTTTATTAGTCGGAAACATCTTACAATGCAGCAAACTTTGGAATGTCCCTTTAAGCATTTCTCCTGCTAAGATTATATTTGCAGGCCAGTTTTAATTTTTAAAGGTGGAACTGAAAGTATTACTTGAAGGTGGAAATTATCTGAAAGGTTAGTCTGTATTGTGGTTAATTTAATATATGTATGTTTTGTCTCCGTGGCTAGTTATTGTTTAATTACGTTATGAATGTATAAAGTAATGATTATTTATATTGGGTATACATATTAAATTACATTGTATAAAAATATGCTCGAGATAGCTGGCTTAAAGAAAATTATAACCTGAATGTCATGTTAATTGTGTATGTGTATGTGTTTTAGTTCATCGTGTTTAACCATATGTGATGTATTAACCGTGTAATTGTCAATAGTTTATTTTATTATGTATTGCATTTGAATTGTAGATTGTCCTGTTCTTCTGTGTTTTGTAGAATCCAGTTTATCTCACACCCAGATGTCATCTACCTGGTATGAGTTTTATGTATTATGTATGTCAAATATCAGTTTGTCATGTATAACTGTGGTAAAAGCCTAGTTGTATTTGTCATGTTCATCAAGTGTATTTATTACATGCATTTGCCGTATGTTATCGAATGGTTTTATAGTTTGACATTAAATACTTAGGATTTAAAGCAGGATAATTCCATTTACATTGTTTTTTATAATGGGATGAATATGATTAAATATATGCATTTGCTAAAATTGTGATATAGATGTTATATGAATACGCAAATTATTTCACTTTGATGATTATACATGAATTCTATATGCATTCTATGATGTGCTATTTATTTTTGTTTTATTTATTTTGTGGGGTGCTTATCCTTGTCTTCTCATCCATTTTGTTGTGACATTGAATAAATCGTCTGAACCCACCCATAGCTGTTACATTTTCTTTCCTGTGTTCTGCTGGAAAAGTGTAAAATCGGATACTGCCACACTATATATGCCATATATATATATATATATATATATATATATATATATATATATATATATATATATATATATATATATATAATATTGTAATTATAAACCGAGTCTACGTTATTTGTCAGGTTCTGCCTATATAACAATAAAATAATTAACAATAGTCAAATTTTCCTAAATTTATTTTTTAACTTGATCAACAACAACACAACTGTGGCGCGTCACGGATTCGCCACGCCATTGAAATAAAAAACCGAACTAGGAATTACGTCACTGACGTAAAACATGATTTCAATGTCACTGGTTTTGTGAGTTGGAGTCAGTGTCAAAAATAATTCTTGATTGCTAAGAGGGAACCATAGGACTTGTACGTTACGACACATTTATTTTAATGTTACCACCACTAATGTTGCTTGGAAACATGGTGTTCACACTCCCAGAAATATTGATAATTAAATATGTGTTTGTGAACTTTTCTGTCAATTTGGACACGATTGGAAAAAGAAGCTGGAGCAAAACTATCGGTTTCAGTAGATGTAGATGGTGTGGTCAGAATATGTGGCAGTCACTTATGTTGGTCATGATTTATTTATACTACTTTGGAAAGAGGTTAAGCTGTTGGGTTTATGAGTTTCACCAGTTTCTTTCGTAGAATCAGCCACATTGGTGGAGTTTTTCCTCACCCCATCTTATTCAAGGATTTCATAATAATGCACATCATTTCTTTCTTTCTTTGTCTCATTCGTCGAGATTTAGATCAGTCGGTTGAGTGCTTGCTTGAGGTGCTTCCGTCACAGGATCGAATCCCATCGATGGGTCCATTCAACTGACTAGGTTTTCTTTTCATTCCAACCAGTGCGCCAAAACTGGTCAACGGTCGTGGTATATGGTTTTCTGTCTGTGGGAAATTGCATTTGAAAGATTCCTTGCTGCATTGAGACAATATAGATGGTTTCCTCTGCTGAATACGTGAGAGAATTACCAAATGTTTGACATCCAATAGCCGGTGATTAATTAAGCAATGTGCTCTAGTGGGGTCCTTAAAACAAACTTTTTTCTTTTATTATTTGTTGTCTTGAATATATTGTTTCCATGGTTTAATTGTAATTCTGGATCCAAGGTAGCTTTTCTTTTTCTCATCGTTTTGTTCACATCATTTTCCGTTTCTTGTTTCCAATTGTTATTCATTTTCCCACATACCGGTTCTTTTGTGATTATGTTAATTTGGTTGGTGATGGATTCGTCAATTATATTGTCAATTGTATGTATTCTTCAGAATGCATTTTCATCAGTTGGATATGGGCAATAACTCTTTGCTAGGCCATAATATGTTGGATGGTTTTTAGTCCTACATTTCAGTCGAAATTTTAAAGGCAGTAATGGCGTTTCCTGTTTGCTCTTTGAATTATAAAGCTCACAACGCCTTTTTCAAGTTACAGCATTTCCAATAAAAATCTTGTTTCCGGCGCATTTGGTTGCACATACTTCAAAATATTCGTTTTATAAACATTCTCCTTTAGCTTTCGATTTGGTTCTGTTCCGATGAAGGCAGGTAGCACTACCGATATGCAAGAGACAGTACGGCTCATTCGTGTTTACAGGAGACGGCACAGTATGATGGTGGTAGTATTATTGTTTGGGGTGACATATTCTGTTATCAATGTATTCTAAAGACAAATATGCAAAGGGACTGTTCTGAGCGTGGTGTAATTATACGATATTTCTGACTAAAAAAGCCATTTCAATTACTAAAACTAAAACTGCTTTAAAATATCAAATGCATTTGATTTGTTATAGCCCAAACGTCAATTAACACCATCCTCAGATGTATATGCTTTCGTTTGGGCTACTACAAATATTAGTACGACATAAAACACATTGGGAAACACACAGTGATATAATATTTCAGAATGTTAAATGTTTGGAGTGTTTAGTGGGCTATGATGTATGTGCAGCATGTGACACAATAATAAAACAACTTGTGTTCTTCTGCTTCTACTATCATTTGTCTTAGAAACAGGGAATAATGACTTGATTAAAAATGAATGAATTAACGAATGAATGATTGTTTAACGACACCCCAGGACGAAAAATACATCGGCTATTGAGTGTCACATGAATGGATTATCAAATGAATGAATCACAGGGGAATGAAGCCACATATTTACATACTAACATCTTGTTTACGTTTTTAAATATAAAAGCCACCTGAATAAATAGTGTTCTAGGTGGCAATACATATAAGGGCGTTAGCTGCGTCCTGCCCTAGTGTTGTGCCACCCTGCTGTTTATTGGCACCGTGACTAGGATTATCGTCACCCTGGCATAATTAATTGCCGCACAAAAAATAGTAATAGCATGATATAAAATAATGTTAAATCTTGCTACCCTCTCAACGTCCACCAACGACACGGTGACAAGATATTTTTCTTTTTCAGTCGTTACGGCAGGCAGGCAGCCAGTCATATCAAGCTTAAAACTTTGTTTATTTTTTTTCTTAAAATTGTGTAAGTTAATAAAAGCATGACTGCAAAATTGTGTTTAGAAAATCGATCTAGAACTTAATAATAGTAATTTTAGAAAGAAAGAAAGAAGTGTTTTATTTAACGACGCACTCAACACATTTTATTTATGGTTATATGGCGTCAGACATATGGTTTCAGGACCACACATATTTTGAGAGGAAACCCGCTGTCGCCACTACATGGGCTACTCTTCCGATTGGCAGCAAGGGATCTTTTATTTGCGCTTCCCACAGGCAGGGTAGCACAAACCATGGCCTTTGTTGAACCAGTTATGGATCACTGGTCGGTGCAAGTGGTTTACACCTACCCATTGAGCCTTGCGGAGCACTCACTCAGGGTTTGGAGTCGGTATCTGGATTAAAAAGCCCATGCCTCGACTGGGATCCGAACCCAGTACCCACCAGCCTGTAGACCGATGGCCTGCCACGACGCCACCGAGGCCGGTAGTAATTTTAGAATGCCAACAATGATTTGAAATCAGCAACTTGCGCAAATATATGTAGATATCTGCTTATTTATTAATTTAATTATCTGTTCCTTTCTTTCTTTCCTTATTTCTTAAATAATATATTTTTAGAAAATGTTTTATTTATTTTATTTGTTAGTTGTGCACAGTATTAAATTGTATAAATACAACAAAACAATAAAAACACACAAAAAACAACAGATCATTATTAATTAGGGCTTAGTTCAATATTTTTTTTTTTATATATTGATACAATTATACCTTTGAATAATAAATTTGTTTTGGAAACTGACCCTGCCCCAACCCGAAAAAATATAGACAAAAAGGTATTAAATTAAAAATAAGTATGAATACTAATAACAACAACACCACCAACAATAATACTAATAAATATAACCGCAAGAGGTAATGACGGATTCCCAAGCTATAATAGATGCACATTACTTAAATACAATGACAAAATCATATATATATATGTTATTTAATTACACCAATAATGATTCCCCAACCCACATACACCAACACACTGTTACTTATTACTCCCTCTCTCTCTCTCTCTCTCTCTCTCTCTCTCTCTCTCTCTCTCTCTCTCTCTCTCTCTCTCTCTCTCTCTCTCTCTCTCTCTCTCTCTCTCACACACACACACACACACACACACACACACAGATATACTTGGCCAAAAACATTTAGCAATTTGGTAAATGTGCTTAAATAAAAGAAAATTTGTGACATACACAATGAAACCAGACACTGGATTGAATTGAGACATCATTAACAGGATATTTTCAATACACAATGAACCGTGTTACTGTCAAATCGTTAATTCATGTTTGTTGGTCTATACACGAAACTTTGAACATTGTCAGTAACGCGTCTGGGCATATTGCGCATTGCCTGTTGACAGCCGTACACCGTTTTCTCATGTTTCTGACGAAACGGTGTATATCTGGAATAGTAATAGAGATCCATTCACGAGTTAAAGCATATTTAAGGTTGTGGACGGTGTGAATAAGTGAATGGTTTTCGCGCACCCTACCACCCACCAAATCGTTAATCCAATCATTAGTCTGGCTGAAATAAAACGCCTGGGTGCTGCTGCATGAACTGAATGACAACTGTTGTGATGATTTCGTTACTGTAATGCTGAACATTCAGATTCCCATGAATGGTAAAAATGAGGTTGTTTTGTCCAATATCATGAACTCCTGTCCACACCATGACTACCACCAAGACATCAGTACACGAGGGACGTTATACCACTGTCAATGCCCAATGTGCTCAGACACGTTGCTGACAATTTTCATATTTTCGTGTATGGAACCCCAGGCACCATTTAACGACTTGACAGTCACACATTTCATTTTGTAATGAAAATCCTCTGTTACTTATACTGACAAATGATCCCTCAATTAAATCCAGTGTCTGATTTTATTTTGTACGTCACGAGTTTTCTTTTATTTAAGCACATTTACCAAATTGCTAAACTTTTTTGGCCAAGTATATATATAGAATAACTAGTTAATGACGTCGAACATATGCTTTATCTTGTGAAGTTATACGTGGGAATTTCTCATACAACCTGAACTAGTTATTATCTTTATCCTGCAGACCATAAACATTAAGGGAACAACTACTATTTCTGTTATTTCAGCTACATTGTACAATGACCTAGAAGTCAAATCAGCGAATTTGTAATGTAGCTATGCGTGTGACGTCACCGGAGTGACGTCAAAAGTCATATCCTGCTACCTTAGGGATAGGACTTTTGCTTTATCAGTAATCATAGTCAGTCAACAAAAACGGTGGTTACAGGATATATATGATATAAGTTGGGTATACAGTTCATAGAAATAGGTTGTATTAAGCTTGAGAAAGACAGAGATGCCAACAAAGGTATTTAATTAAATTTACAATTTATTTGATGTAGTCCTCAATATTACTTCCAAAATTAAATATTCAATCCCGTTGTTGTTTATTACCTGCACAGTCGTCCCCTGTGTAATTCTTCAGACACACCCCTCCACACGATCCGTCAATATGATTACAGCTGACTGATGTATTCTGACAATGTCTCTTCTTACAGTCAAATAAACAACTTGGACCATACCAATCATCATCACATTCTGAAAAAAATCCCAAATCATATATACAATATAAGTATATCCATCCATCTGTCTCTTGTACGCCAAATACGCTTACATTGTTCTAAATTCTGTTTCACGTTTAACCTCAGAATAGCAATGCAAAAATAGAACGATAATTGTTAATTGTAGTACTAAACCAAATACCTTCCGGCTGGGTCAAATTTCGACGTGCTCCCAACTTTTGATAGAGAAGTGAATACCACAAGTCCTGTGATTGGTGATAAATGTGAGTGTGTTGGTTGTAAAAAAAATAGTTTTATCTAGGTAAAAATGTATGCAGTTTTATTTCATCTAGTACCACTGTGTCAAGTAGCCTTGTGCATGAAACATGTATGGGGTACCTGTAAAACACAAAGTACTCGAAGTTTGTGCGGAACTAGGGTAGTCATAGATGCTACCCATTAAATCAGAAATTAACAGCTTGATCCCCATTTTTATTATTCACTTTAAGGGTGAGGGGTGGTAGTATTTATATCTGTGGCGTTTATGTCAATTAATACGCTGCAGGTAGACGTTTTAGCTACATATGTTACTATTGTTGTCTGTGAGATTTGATTTGGTAGTATACACCCTATAGCACATATTCAGTACATAATAAACTTATTATGATTTTGTCATTGTATTTAATTAACTATACTGGTTGATTAGTTAGCCACCACTCGACCATGCAAGTTCACAATGACCTTGACCGTGAACTTAACATTAATCACTGGATATGACTTTGTATTGAGTTTGAATCAAAGTTAGCACTGAGGAAAAGTTGGTTCTGGCCAATAATCCATGTTGTAAAGATTTCAATAATTTGTTCTTACATCATATTTGACTTGCCATATACAACGGCTCTTAAATATGGTATTATATATAGGCAACCTGAAATAAGATTTTAATAGCAATTTATTTTTGTATTAAAAATAGCATGTTGCAATAGTGAGTTAATGTCTTTAGTTTCCATTAATATAGTTAATTTTTCATGCATGAAATTCTGAAAACTCAAATTTGTAAAGAATTTGATTTTTATTGTCATTTTGACATATTTATAGGGTGCTAAGTTATATTTTAGACAAATGTTTTGTGCAAAAATTTAAGTAAATTTGAAGAAAAAACTTTAACAAAAACATAATTAATTCTGTTGCCACTATTGTGTCTTCTGTTCTTATTTATACATAACAATAAGCTTGCTAAACATATATTTACATCACCAGATCAATGTTTTAAATAATCATTTAGTCTGCTTTCATGAAGAGCATTTTGATTTTATACTAGATTCAGAACAATTTGTTTTTTAGATTTGATTATCTGGCTTGGATTAAACTGATAATTTATTTTATTGTTAAAGTTATATTACCCAATGCTACTAGCTAAATAAAATGCTGGATTACAGATTGTAGGAATACATTCAATATACATATTGTATTCATCTGGATTAGAAAATAATGCAAGAAAATAGATGTTCGGGTAATTATGTCATTTAAAAACAATTCAGTAGTTAATCAAAAATAAATTTATGAAAGCTGTATGATAATTCCAGATATCACAACTATAAAAACATCCAACTACAGTAGGCTATAAATAAAATATAGTCAGGATTATTGGTGGCTGCCAATGGTTTTGATGGTTCATGAAAATCAGCATGGCCGATGGGTTCCAACACCTGGTAACTTCAAGACTCCCACACCCAGCATACAGGATTCTCTCCCAACACTAATGTTCAGGACATTAAATTGTTACTTCATACGTCGTTCCTGAGACAATATATATTTTTAAGACTGATATTTCGTTGATGTACATCTTAAAGCCGCACACCCTAGTTCCATCCAGCGAAAATAAATTATAATTTGGTTAATCTACAAACCTGTAAAATTATTGGTTTTAAGGGTTTGTAACGTTTTGTATTGAGATACTTACTTGTCTGAACTTTATTGTTACTGAAAATGTTCACGAACTGTGAAGAAAAATCTCACAAATGAACAACAACAAATCGGATGTTGATTGCGCGAACCGTGCACGAGAAAACAAACCGAACCAAAATGATAACGGTCACGTGGTATATCAACGTTTGTGACATTGAAATGGAAATATCCCGTCTAAAAATAGATTAGACCTTGTCTGCTCAACGGTTTTTTCTCAAACGTGCGTCCGTTTTTCAGAAAAACGAAAAATGCATTTTGTGGTATTACAAACACCAGAATTACCAGGATTACCAAAAAACACTTCAGGTGAATGGAAATGTATATTCTAAATAATAAACGGTAAGTAAAGTGCAATTTTATTTGTGAAAAAAATGGGTTTAATAGCGAAAAACAACGCCGTAATGGTTAACAACTAGCCGTAACTAGGGTGTGTCCCTTTAAGGTATTCATAATCTAGGGTTCAGTCAAGTGCATGTGTTTTAATAAAAAACTTTATAAAGGGGTAGAGGTACTCTGACTATCTCTGTTGCCTCTGCATATATACACACACCCAAATGACAGAAAGGCCACTTTTTTTTAGGATTACGCATTTTGTTTTGAAGGAGGCAATGTCGGAGGATGGAATAAAAATAAAAATAAAATTCACCCAATTCCTGTTATTATTATTTTTGTATTACGGATGTTTTCAGTAAGGCCAAACATTACACTTACGTAATGTATATATTTGTTTGTTTACTTTGCATGCACGTCTTTCTTTACGTTTATGACGTCATGGTAATTACGTTACGTCATTATTTAGGTAACGTTAATTTCTGTCTTTCCAAAAGATGTTTGTTAATTCCAAATAATGTGGTACGCCGACACATACGGTATGTATTACTATTTATAACTTAGTTTAAAATGTTTAAATAAAATATTGCTTAGTCTTATATTAAGGCGAAATAAGCCTATACACGTATATGTACATGTATTAAATGGTATATGTATTAAATGGTATATGTATATAAATGTACATGTATATAAATGGTAGGCGCATTTTATTACTTATATTGTACTTATTATATATATATATATATATATATATATATATATATATATATATATATATATATATATATATATATATATATATATGTATTATACACGTGCTAAGGGTAGATTATTGTTTCATTTGATAGTTGCGACATACATGCATTGGATGTTTGTAATGTCATAGAAGTTATGTTGGCTCCTAACAAATACTATGTTTGTATAAATGAATAATAGGCTATTTATAGTATATGTTGTATATTTCATTCAAACTGTTCCTGTCGGCAAATAAAGTTTTTCGAATTAAAGCTCAGCATTGACGTTCAAATGACGTCGCACATCATTGACGTATTTCGACTTGCTTGGTTTTGTAGAAATCTGATTTGACTGCTTCGAATATGGAAGAAACCGAAATAGATACCTCTGAACTGGAAGGTAGAAGATTGGCTGCTCCTGTAATAGAAGAAACTGATTCGATGGTTTCAGGAGGCAGGATCAAGACACTTTCCAGAAAGGGACTGCTATATACAAGGGAAAATATGGATAAACAATTGTCAAATCTTGAAGCGCAAGTCAGAAAATATCGAAAAACTAAAGGCCGACAACACAGCTCCTAGAAACATTCAGCTTGAATATGCTAAATGGTTGGAAATGTATGAAGAGTTTATTAAGGTGAACGAGGAATATTGTACATTTCTATCAGCAGACGAGAAAGAAGTATATCTGGTTAATAGCTGGGAGGAGAAAGACACTTACTTGAAGAACTTTAAGGTATCTTATGAGGGCTGGTATTCGCATGCGCATTCACAAGAAAAACAGAGAAGTTTGGGCAGTGTTGGATCACGAATAAGTTGTAGCAGTACAGTATCATCAGCACGACTGAAGGGTGAACAAGAAAAGGCAGAACTTGAGGCTATGAAAATTTCTTTGAAGAAGAAACAAGAACTAGAATTTAAAAAAAACCCCTGATGTTAAGGCAAGAAAAAGAAGAACTGAATTTGAACACTAAAATGGCGATAGTTGAAGCCAAGAATGAAGTGTTAAACAGATTTGTGTGTCAAAATGATCACTTTAGTTCCAGACATAGCCAGTCAAGTATTAGTCCGTCAGTACTAAACTTAAATGCCACCCCTTTTGTCCCTGCTAGTAAGAATAATGATGTCACAAATGTTATGTCTAATGTACATGCAGCCACCACTTCTCAATGTCATGAAAGTGTAGGTTGTGGTTCGGAGCTTCAGGTACACACTGACACCACTTCTCACAGTAATGCAATTATGAGAGGCAGTACTGGGGTGAACATAGGTACTACATTTCAGAATAGTTTAGTAACTAGGGGCGATGCAAGACCGCATGTTCGTCCTGCATTTCAAAGTATTGAAATGGCAAATTGCAACGCAGGTCTATGCTTAGAATCCACATCGCAAAAAGATTCTGGTACAGGGTGTCAAATAGGAAATATTGCAGGTCAGAAGGTTCATACTAGAAATGGGATCGGGTTTCAGAATATTGAAATGAATGATCAGAATAGGTCTGTAAATGTCAGAAATGTAAGACATGATCCATGTCAAAGCTTGTTAATGCATGTGTGTCCTGTTAATAGTGAGTCTCTTTCAGGTGATAATGCTGACTATTTCCAAAGCAATAGGGCTGACATCCCAGCTGATAATAATATTTTGTCTGTTGTCCGCCAGTTGAAGAAACCAACTGCAGAAATTAAAAGATTTGGGGGAGATCCAATGGAATACCGAACATTTATTCGTCAGTTTAACATTAAAGTGGTAATGAACTCTGATTGTGATGATGAACGAATGAGTTTCTTGAAGCAATTTACTGTTGGTGAAGCTAATCGTATTGTCTCTGGATTTAGCCATCTTCCAGCGGAACAGGGATACCCTGCAGCTCTCAAGGAGTTGGAAACGCGATATGGAGATGTACAGCTCATGGCTAGTGCATTTATCAAACGAGCATTGGGTTGGCTGACGGTACGTGCGGACAACGCCAAGGCCCTTGATGACTTTTCCATTCTGTTAGTAGAGTGTGAAAATCCTGTGAAGAGTATCCAGACAGTTAAAGTACTCGAGTATCTAGACAATATAAAACGACTAGTGAGTAAGTTGCCATTTTATCTACATGATAAATGGAGGAACATAGTTCAACACACTGCCACACAAGGAGACATTGTAGAGTTTCATCAGTTGGTGGAGTTTGTAAGAGATGAAACACGAAAGGCAAATGATCCAATTTATGGGAAGGATGGTTTGATCTTGGAGCACAAAGCACAAGATGGAAAACGACAACCTTCTAAGCAACCTGGAACAAATCGTACAAGGGCTAGCTTTCTAAATGATATGTCAGAAATTGTTCAGATTGAAAATTCATCCGCAATTTGTCCAGCTCAGAAAGAACGAGGTGTTAGGAATGCACTGCAGAAACCAAAACAGCAGTTTTCTAGAAAACACTGTACATATTGTGATCGTACCACCCACACGACAGATAACTGTAAGGACGTATTGGCTACGCCCATTTTGGACAGAAATGAATTTGTGAAGTCCAAAAGGCTTTGCTTTGGTTGTCTAAAGCCTGGAAATTATAAAAACAAATGCTACAACAAATTAGTGTGTGCGACCTGTAAGTCTCATCATCCTGCAATGCTGCATGATGATAGCAGAGTCAGCAAGTTGAAAGGTGTGTTAAAAACAGAAAACGAGAATAGCGACAGTAAAATTTCTGTCCAGGGTGTATGTGGTCATACGAGGGCCGGAAAGAGTGAATGTACCATGGCCATTATTCCAGTTAGAGTGAAGCTGAAAAATGGTTTACGCGATGTCAAAACATACGCTTTCTTTGATCCGGGTAGTAGCGTCAGCTTTTGTTGTGAAAGTCTAGTTCGAGAGCTTGGTGGAATGGGTCATCGCATGTCTATCACACTGGATGCAATGGGAAATCCATTTTCGATGGAAACATATGCTGTTGATGGCCTGCAAGTCTGCGACCTGGAATTGGAAAACGAAATTGACCTGCCAAGGGTATATACTGAAAACAAAATTCCCGTTTCTAAGAAACTCGCTCCTACGAATAAGGACATATCTTGCTGGAAACATTTAGATGATATAAATCTTCCAGACATTACAGCCGAGGTCGGCCTGTTAATTGGAAACAATGTATCTGATGCCTATACCCCATTTGAAGTCAAGACCGGACCAGAGGGTAGCCCTCATGCTGTCAATACAAGACTTGGATGGATTGTGTGGAATATGATAAGAGAAGGAGATAAACAAGTTGAACAGGTCGATTCTGTCTTCACAGTAAACCGTGCCGAGATTGTAGCAGTGCAAGAGATGGAACAGCTTAAGCAGTTAGATAAACTGGTGAGAAATTCAATCGATCGAGACTTTCCAGAAAGGCGTATTGATGATAAAAAGGAACACTCCCAGGAAGATAAGAAGTTTTCGGACATTTTGTGAAGATTATGTTGAATTTATGTCCAAGACTGTCAAATGTGGTTTTGCTGAACAAGTTCCAAAGGAAGAACTTGAAAGATCACATGACCGTGTATGGTACATCCCACACCATGGTGTATATCATTCCCATAAGTCTGGGAAAATTAGGGTTGTGTTCGACTGTGCGGCAACTTATAAGGGGACATCTTTGAATAGCGTTTTACTCCAGGGACCTGATTTAACAAACAGTCTACTAGGTGTTTTATTTCGTTTCCGACAGGAAGAGGTCGCCATTATGGGTGATATTGAAGCTATGTTCTACCAAGTCCATGTACCCAAGGAAGACAGCGATTGTCTTCGATTATGTTGGTGGCCAGAGGGAAATCTCCATAAAGAGCCAACAGGGTATCGTATGCAAGTCCATCTGTTTGGTGCCACATCTTCTCCTAGCTGTTCAAGCTTTGCTCTTCGCCATACAGCAGAGGAATTCAGTGATGAATTTAAAGCAGCAGCCAATGTGATAAAGAGACATTTCTATGTAGATGACTGCTCAACCTCTGTGAAGTTGGAAGAAGAGGCTGTAGACTTGATTAAGGAAACGGTTGCCCTCTGTAAGAAAGGTGGCTTTCGTTTAACAAAGTGGATTTCCAATAATCATCGTGTACTGGATTCGATCCCGGTAGAAGAACGGGCAAAGGCTGTCAAGGAACTTGATTTAGAACACCAACGTTTTCCAAATGAAAGAGCGCTTGGTGTAGTCTGGTTTGTAGAATCTGATACTTTAGGCTTTACAATTCTGCAACACAATGAACAACCTACAAGGCGTGGTATTCTGTCAACAGTAAGCTCTGTATATGACCCTTTTGGGGATGGCCGCACCATTTGTTCTGAATGCCAAACTACTTCTTCAAGATCTATGCCGGCGCAATGCTCCCTGGAATGAATAACTCAAAGGAAATAATTTAAAGATTTGGCAACAATGGACAAATGAATTAGGTGATCTGGAGAAACTGAATTTACAACGATGCTACAAACCTCGATCATTTGGCAATGTTGTATCCTGTCAAATTCACAATTTCGCCGATGCCAGTGATCTAGGTTATGGAATAGTTACTTACTTACGTCTCACTGATGAAACAGGACGCATCTTTATCTCATTCATGAATGGGAAATCTCGGGTTCCTCCTCTGAAGAAAATGACTATTCCTCGAATGGAGTTCACTCCTGCCACTGCTGCTGTGAGACTCAACCAAATGTTGGTGAGAGAACTGAACTATAAAATTGATGAAACATATTTCTGGACAGACAGTATGACTGTATTAAGGTATGTGGCCAATGAGAACTCACGCTTCCAAACATGTGTAGCAAATCACATTGCTATTATCCGGGAAGCTTCTGATGTTAAACAGTGGAGGTACATCAACACAACACTGAATCCAGCTGATTGTGCCTCTCGTGGTCTTCCTATGAAGAAGTTCCTGCAAAATAGTATGTGGTTGACTGAACCAAGCTTCTTGTCTGAACCAGAATCTGAATGAGCGTATAATTTCAAAGTGTGTTACTTGTCGAGCAACAAATGGCCAGCCTTCCTATAGACAGTTTAAATGCCAATGAACCCCCATTTTCCAGAGTTGGATTTCTTTGGACCATTTGAGGTAAAGCGAGGAAGAAGTACAGTAAAGAGATATGGTGTGTTGTTCACGTGTTTGGCTATTCGAGCAGTACATCTAGAGGTTGCTCATTCTCTTGATACAGACTCGTGCATCAATGCAATCAGAAGATGTGTGGCTGGACGTGGTACAGTTAAATATATTCAGTCTGACAACGGGACCAATTTAGTGGGAGCAGAACGCGAAATGCGTGAAGAAATAAAAAAATGGAATATGCAAAAAAGAAATAGGGCCTTGCAACAAAGATCCATCTCATGGAGTTTCAATCCCCCTACAGCATCCCATTTTGGAGGTGTTTGGGAACGGCTTATTCGTGTTGTCAGAAAAATACTCTATTCGCTACTCCGAGAACAAAACGTATACGTTGATGACGAGTCTCTGAAAACTCTGTTTTGTGAAGCTGAAGCTGTGATCAATGGTCGCCCAATCACAGAAGGGCCCAGCAGTCATAATGATCTAGATCTAATGACACCAAATCACTTGTTATTGCTCAGAACAGGAGAACATATTCCACCTGGCTTATTTCATAACAGTGACAACTATGCAAACAGGAGATGGCGGCAAGTACAATATTTGGCAGACATATTCTGAAAAAGGTGGATACGGGAATACTTACCTCTGCTGCAAAAGAGGCAAAAATGGATGTACCCTAAGAGGAATTTGGCTGTGGGTGACATTGTACTGATTATAGATACAACCCCTAGAAATTCATGGGCACTTGGAAGAGTGCTTGAACTCGTGAAGGACAAAAAGGGGCGTCTCAGAGTTGTGAAACTGAAAACCAAATCGCCTACACTGACTCGTCCAATTACAAAATTATGTGTCTTGGTAGAAAGCGACTAAGATAGCTTATTGCTAGTAAGCAGTTAAAAAACAAACAACCCTTAAAAACAACAACAACAAACATACAGTGAATCGTTTGGCCTTGTAATAGTGATAATGGTGTAATTGTGTCTCTTGACTATCCACAATTAAAGGGCCGGTATGTTGAGGCCAAACATTACATATACGTAATGTATATGAGTCAGTATTAGCTAAGGTGACATACATATTGTATGCTTGGGAATGATCCTTTATCTTTGTTTGTGCTAAACAAATTCTTCTTTTTTTCATGGCATATTCAAATTAAATGAACGAAGATTTAGTACGGATAGTTTCATTAAATGGAATGGAATATTTATATATCATAAAAATAAATTTAAAAAAACAGAAGGTAGTTTTTGGCACAGTATTTTGTAACATGCTGAGACACCCACTATATAACAGCCTATGGACACTTTGCTTGATAGTCACTGAAACTATTTCTATACCTAACTAGGACTATGGATCCAAAGCTACTTATTAATCTCAATAAAGATACTTCAACACCATTCTATATAGTTGTAAATCGATCTTGAAAAATATCTTACACGCACGTTATATGTCCGTCAGAGTTTTAGTGGGCAAAGACTTGATCTTTTTTCACCACTGGATGTGGTGAATGACATAGAGAGGTTTTTTAAAGATCTAAAGGTTTCTCGGGAGCTTCCATACATGCGAACAGTAGTGAAGAAGCAGCAACAGCAGAGATTTGTAATGGAAGTCTCAATGCAGCAAGCATACAACATGTGGCAAACAGAGAATCCAGAGAATAATGTTGTTTCCTTTGCTGTATTTGCTAAGCTCCGACCATCGTATGTCCTTCTGCAACACAAGACCAAATTAAGTCAGTGTCTCTGTGAATATTGCACAGATATTCTTCTGAAGCTACAGAGCCTCAATCGTACCCTGCAAGCTTGCAATCGAAAGGACTTAAAAATCAAAGACAAGTATGACTTGGTAAGCATGACAATGTGTGACAAAGGGGAGAACAAATACCACCAACCCAAATGTATTGATAGGGCGTGCGCCAAATGTGGGATTTGTATTCTGGAGAAGAAATTTTAGACTTTTCTGGATGAGAACCAAGAAAGAATGGTCACTTGGCAAAAGTGGGAAAGCCAGACATACTTCCACGATGAAAAGCAGAAAAGTAAGAAAGTTCAAGCTACAAGACGAGGGACCTTTACCTGCATGGTTAGAGAACTCTTGGAAGAAACAGAACCGTTGGCTAAACACCTATTTAATGCTAACTGGCAGCAAGACCAGTTTTCTCTGATTCGAAACAAACTACCAAGTAATTGGACTTAATTCGTCTTGGACTTTGCTGAAAATTACTCATGCTGTTCTCAAGACGAGATCCAGTCAGCCCACTGGGCAATTCAACAGGTTACAGTCCATCCACTGGTCTGTTACTATAACTGCAAGCACCAAGATTATTCCCATGTGGTGCAGGAGGCTTTAGTGTTTCTGTCTGATGACTTAACTCACGATTGCCATGCTGTAAATCACTTTGAAACACTTGTATTGAGGCATTTGCGAGAGAAAAGAGGACTGAACATATATATATATGTATTATGCACGTGCTAAGGGTAGATTATTGTTTCATTTGATAGTTGCGACATGTATGCATTGGATGTTTGTAATGTCATAGAAGTTATGTTGGCTCCTAACAAATACTATGTTTGTATAAATCAATAATAGGCTATTTATAGTATATGTTGTATATTTTGTATATTTCAGTCAAACTGTTGCTGTCGGCAAATAAAGTTTTCCGAATTAAAGCTCAGCATTGATGTTCAAATGACGTCCCACAATGACGTCAACAGGTTGTTTTGTGACGTATATTGGCCATACTGAATGCGTTTGGTCTAAATTCCGAACTTGTCGACAGATGAAATGAAATTTCAGCAAAATCGCAGTTGGGTATAAATTAAAGGATTAACACCATTCAAAACATACTTTGTACTACTTTTAATAAAAATCCATGAAGATAAAATTGAAATAAACATATTAATTAATTAATGAAATGTCAAGGGAGAGAACGATTCTTCGGCACTCCGTTTCAGATGGGATTGAATTACACTATATACCACTCCACTCCAGGTTGCACCACACCAAATAAAATACTTCCGGATCGAAGCTGAATGTGCACCGACAAAATCTTACGGAGTTGGAATTGGATGGGCTTGTAAATACTGATTTAGCTTTATATTTCAAGACTTGTATTTTGATTTATTTCGTATTTCCCGACACCGCCATTATAAAAATCATAAGTAGGCGGGGAAAAAAAAAAAATTGGCTGAAAACTGATTTTGTTTTTTCATTTTGGCAAAATTAACGTTGACAGATTCGGTGGAGGGAACTTGTGAGGAACTTCTGTTTGTACAAGGCAGCCTGGCAGCTGTACACTACCCGGATGAAATTCTTCGCCGTCACATGCTTCCCATTTTGGATTGACCGAGAGAACTCTTTCAGCAGGACAATGCCAGGCCGCATACGGCACGTGTAACAATGGATATCCTACAGAGTGAGAACATTAATGTGCTGCCATGATCATCAAGATCGCCAGTTCTCAACCCCACTGAACATCTGTGGGACGAACTGGACAGTCGTGTACGCCAGCGTGACCCGGAGCCTCAGACGCTTCCGCAACTGTCACATGCACTGCAGGAAAAATGGGCTAGGATTCCACGTGACCGGATTCGGAGACTCATTCAGTCTATGCCAAGGAGATGTTGCGCAGTGATTGCTGCTGCTGGTGGCCACACAAGGTACTGATTTCAGCGCCCTCATGCGACGCTGTTTGGTGACGAAAACGCCTCCACTACCGTCAGTCCATAGCAAGAAAATTGTCACATAATCATGTCACATTTGACTGTGATACATAATAAAAGTATGCCACTTTGTATTAAAGAGATAATTCCATGAATATTTCGCCTATGCGTTTCTTTTTTGACAGAGTATTTTTTCCATTAGACCAGTGAGACTATCGTTTCATATTTTGGTCAGCTTTTTTGTGTGTTTGATGTTTTTTGTTTCCATGTTTCTTTGTTGTTGGGGTAATTTTGTTGGAGTTTTTTTCTGCGTTTTTTTCTGGGGATTCTCTTTGGGAGGGCTGTGTTTCATTTTTTGGGGTGGAGTCTCTCTCTTTTTTATGGACCATTTTTGTTGTATATAGCTGAAGGATAAAACCGTTATCCACGATCAAAACCGTATCTCTGCTCAATGTAGATTCGAATGGGCATATGACAGGTTTCTTCTCTAAGACTCTACGTCAAAATAGCCAAATGTTTGACATCCAATAGATTAATGTGCTGTGGTCGGTACACAAAACGATGTAGTGCTTGATCTACTGATGACTGCCACTCCTGGTCGAGGAATCATTTAGTGCTTTACTAGACAATACGCCCTTCCTGTACCGCTCAATGAGGACTGCCGCTTCTCGGAACACAAAATGAAATTAGCTCATATCATATCTGGATAGCGTGACAGTAAGATCTAGTGTGAAGTTTGGATATGTTTTCAGTTTAATCATGTGGAGTAAACCTTACCTTCTGCACAGTCTAGTTTGCCCCATCCTGCTATACATCCGTTGTCACACTGTCCAGTTTGATTGTTACATGAGGATTTGTTACTTGATTCATCACAGTGTCTGCTGGAGCAAGGCTTGTCACAGAGAGGGTCATAGTGATTAGAATCACACTCTAAAAATGTATAAGTGTGAAACAAATGAATTAGATCGTACATACCGGCCTCGGTGGCGTCGTGGCAGGCCATCGGTCTACAGGCTGGTAGGTACTGGGTTCGGATCCCAGTCGAGGCATGGGATTTTTAATCGAGATACCGACTCCAAACCCTGAGTGAGTGCTCCGCAAGGCTCAATGGGTAGGTGTAAACCACTTGCACCGACCAGTGATCCATAACTGGTTCAACAAAGGCCATGGTTTGTGCTATCCTGCCTGTGGGAAGCGCAAATAAAAGATCCCTTGCTGCCTGTCGTAAAAAGAGTAGCCTATGTGGCGACAGCGGGTTTCCTCTAAAAACAGTGTCAGAATGACCATATGTTTGACGTCCAATAGCCGATGATAAGATAAAAAATCAATGTGCTCTAGCGGCGTCGTTAAATAAAACAAACTTTTAGATCGTACATTTTCTACTAGTGTACAAAATACAGCAAATGTAAAACAGTATAAAATAGATGAACATGAATTGACAAACAAAACAGTTATAATTCAGGGGCACAGTGTTTAAAAGCTTGTTGCCCTGAATCAACAAATGTATGTCTATATGTCTCTGAAACAACACATTTTAATAATAATAATAATAATAATAATAATAATAATAATACACACACACACACACACACACACACACATACATACATACATACGTGTGTGTGTGTGTGTGTGTATGTGTGTGTGTGTGTGTGTGTGTGTGTGTGTTTGAATATATATATATATATATTCGTAAAAGAAACAAGAAGAAAAGAAAGATATGTAAATCGAAGCTCAGAGTTCTGAAGACCTTTAGCGGAGTCGGACTTGAAAACACGCTATTGTAACAGTATTGATGAGTGTATACCAACCAATGCAATGTTAGGAATGACATCACTAAAATGTCAAGGTCATATTTAGTCAATAACGTGTATGACCTCCATTGGCATTGATAACTGCCTGGCACCTGCTGCCCATGGACTTAGAGATCGCCGGATTTGAACCCAATTGAACATTTATTGCACGAACTGTATCGACGTATGAGACGATGTCAACCTGAACCACAAACATTCCAGCAACTTGTCCTAGCCCTTCGGGGAGAGTGGACTGCAATTCACCAGCAATAAATCCAGACAGTAGTTGTTGTAGTAGTAATAGTAGTAGTAGTAGTAGTAGTAGTAGTAGTAGTAGCAGCAGTAAAATATGTTTGATTTATCATTCGACATATTATATTAGGGAAAATTTTCAAAAGACTTATATATATGTTGGTTCATAACAACATGTAACAATAAAATAATCGTTTATCTATCTTGATCCATCTGTATCTATTTCACTCAATGTATGTCTCTCTCTATGTTGGTCTCTCTCATATGTCTCTCTATATAGGCCCCCCCTCTCTCTCTCTCTCTCTCTCTCTCTCTCTCTCTCTCTCTCTCTCTCTCTCTCTCTCTCTCTCTCTCTCTCACTGTCTCTCTTTCATTCCAAAATGACTTGATAAAGAAGTGCACAACACTATGTATGTGTTACATGATGTCATTGGTTATACTAGTTTTGGTATTTGGTTAGGAGAAATAGTTCGAATTGAATAAGTGACGCAATACCACTGCACGTGTGTCCAATCCAGTTTTGTTTACATCCTCCAGTACATTCTCCAGTTACGTAGTTACATGGTCCATCTCCACAGTGACAGAACTGACTGCAGTCATCACCGAAAGTTCCAGCATTACAAACTAAAAACAAAAACCCACAAAATAAAAACAAAATAAAAAAACAACGACAACAACAACAACAAAGAGTCAGGTGTCATACTAAACAGTAAAACATGAACTTGATAAGGCAGCAAGAAAATAAACTTATGAGTCGGGTCTACCCATACCTGAACGTTTACGCACATGTTCGTCAAACATAACACAATGCCAATATGCAATACGAACACATACATATCAGGAGTTTTAATTAAAAGACGAAAACAAACTTTAATAATTGAAAGAAAAAACGACTTTGTAAGTGTAGTATTTCACTATAGTATGGACTATATTTAAACATGGTGATTCCCATGTCAAGACTGAATGCTGTAAATCAGTATTTAACTCAAACAGGCTGGTGTTGCAAACAAAGTATTAAACAGTGAAAAATAGATGCATTGTTTGCTGCTCTATAAAGATCTTTTGGTGTAAGATAGTTGGCGCACACAGTACATCTTTTTATCCCATCCGGCAATAACCAAACCAGACCAATATGAACCGAAAAGGTTTTGCTCGGTTGTAATCCGTTCGTTTGAAATAATCTGCAATAAAGGATTGATCCTCTCGGTGGAGCTATTGAGTTTTCCTATTCAAACCAGTGATTCATGAATGTCATATCATAGGAAATAGTATGAACTATGTAAATATGTAGACACTTTGTATATGCATATATGTATGAATGTACGTGTGTGTGTGCGTGCGTGAGTGCGTGTAAAACTGATCTAATACCTCCAGATGCTAATTTTATTTGAAACACGTTTGAGTAAATCAGTCGAAGATAATATGTAATCCTGTTATTGTTGTATGATATACGTTCATCAATATAGCGAAGAGTAAAGTTATATGTCTGTCTCAGTATGCTTTAATCTGGACCCACTCTTGGTTCATGTAAACTACATAGTCTCATAGTTGCATAAATGTGCTCAAATTGCTGACATATGTTTGGTATATACAGAGGTTGAGTAGTACATGAAGGGTATTCAGAGTAGCATGGAATCACTGGACAGTATTACACAATCTCTGTATCATTAATAGGTTACATCTACATACTGATTAAAACAAAATACTAGAGGCATACTAACAATAAATATGTGTATTCAATTAATTTTTATTTCACAAAAAAGTAAATGAATTATTTAACAATGCACTCAACATATTTTATTTACGGTTATATGGATATAAGTTAAGGACCACACAAATATTGAGAGAGGAAACCCGCTGTCGCCACTTCATGGGCTACTCTTTTCGATTAGCAACAAGGTATCTTTTTATATGCACCTTTACACAGACAGGATAGCACATATCACGGCCTTTGATACTGCATACTAGTTGTGGTGTACTGGCTGGATATAGCCTAATGGGCCCACCTACGGGGATCGATCCCAGACTGACTTTTATTATAAATTTCCATTTCATCTATCTGTGATATTTGTATTTTTGCACAGTTCTTTACACTGTGTTTTTATATAATTCTTGAATTTTTATCTTGATGTTGCTCATCACTTTAGTTTTGCCATTACCATAGTTTGACACCCAATAGCCGAAGTATTTTTCGTGCTGGGTTGTGATGATGATGATGATAACTAGTTTAACGCGCCCATATACCACTAGGGTTTCGAAAACGCCCATCCCGAGTCCGACCTCCGATAAGATCAGTGGCCTGACTTGGGATGGAGCGCGGGGGGGGGGGGGGGGGGGGGGGGGGGGGGGGGGGGGGGGGGTGGAATGGGCAGAATAAAAAAGCCAAAAAAAAAAGAATTGACTGCTCGGCCGAATATTTATATAATTTAGAGTATTTTAGAAGGACAGTCCAAAATTAAATAAGAGAAAGACGAGAGGATCGGACTGTTTAATAATATTTAAAAATAAAGAAGTAATTTTGACATAAAATTTTGAACGCAGATCTAAAAGTTTAAAGTCCTATCGATATGTCCACGCGAGTGGCCTCGTTACGTCCGTTTGGGTGCACAGCTTAAAGGGACGAGATGGGTTGCATCCCGTCAAGAAAACCCTAGATTGACAGTCGATAGACGTTGAAGGTGTAGTGCTGTGCTGAAATACAGATCTTGAGAAGCCGGATCCGTCTGAACGAGAGAGAGTATCAGACTAGGGTATAGTCCAGTCGTCATGGTTTGGTATAGTGGTGCGGACGGGCCCGACTCCGGAGGATACGAGATGGTATCACTATAAAGCAAGGTAAAGTCTAAAAAAAAGAGTAGTAGGGGCCGACCCCGCTTCCTATTTCGTCTTAGAGTGGGGCGGTCAATCTTCCAGTGCTGCTAGGACAGGCTCGGACATGTAGAGACTAAACGCGAACAACCGTGGCGTTCTACAGAATGGCCGTCATACGAGTCACGAAAAAAAACAAGTCGACAGTCAGACGGAGAAATGACGTGGAGGCAAGGAATCTCGCTAAAAAAGAATCCAACCTGGTGGTGCAGGCTGTCGAAACGAGAAGCGTTCCAACGTTCAATCAGTTCCAATGGCCGCATACATCCGAGTACAAAACTTCATTTCGCTGACAAAAACAACGAGATGCCGTAGAAGTGGTAGGAAATGTGTTTAATGACACCACTAGAGCACATTGATTAATTAATCATTGGCTATTGGATGTCAAACATAATTGTGACAGTTTTAGGGATCCTACACTTTACCGTAGACAGGGTAGCATGGACGTTGCTAAGTACGACGAATCGGGCCGGGCTAAGTAAGTCAGAGCCTGTCTAAGTAGGTCAGGAACGGTTTAAGTAGGTCTGGACCAGTCTAACTAGGTCTCAGGATCAGGTTAAGTACGTGAAGGCCAGTCTAAGTAGGTCAGGGCCGAGTCAGTAGGTCAATCTAAGCAGGTCAGGGCTGGGTCAGTAGTCATGGCAACGTAACAAGGTCATTCAGGTCAAGACCACGAGAAAGTAGGTCAATGCCAGAGGAAGTAGGTCATGGCTCTCAACAAGCCCTTATACCACTACCACACTACCGTTGCCAGCTCATAATCAGACGACGTCTCTAATACGGTCAACGTCAACCATCCAACTTGGCTGAATTAGGCACAACACTGCACGAGGAATGGGACAGGATCCCCCAAAATTTTATTGGACGCTTACACAGGAGAATGCCACGTCGGATTCGTGCGTTCTTGCCAAACCGCGGGGTTTTTACCCGTTACTAGTGCAAATATTGCAAAACGTCAAATTGACAAGCATCACCCTGGTTGCTTATCTGTGTCTTCTCCAGACCTACATCACTGTTCTCGCTATAATCTTTAACCTTGAGATAAGTGGATTAAATTGTGACAAAAAACACATTGAGTGGGTACAAGCTTATATTTTTATACACATATATTCACTTATTATTTTATAAATACATAAAATAAAGTTCACACTTGAATAAGTAAGCATTATTTGCGATCAGTTAAAATTAGGCAAAACATCGAAAAGGTTTACTTATGGGCATTTGTGGCCAGATGTCCAGTATGCATGTTCATTATGCCCCAAAATTGTGTTTTTCTCACCAGAATGTTTTTTTTTTTTAAAAAACGAACTACGATTCATATCACAATACTTGCTAATTTCCATTGTTGGTAAAACAATCAAATTTATTAACAAATTAGGTGTCACAATCAGCAAAAAATTACTCAAACCGACCACGACGTTTGGCCGTTGTTGTCAAACGAAAATATTTGCCGAAAACAACCTTTTCAACTAAACATTTGGAGGTATTTTTTATTGAAAAACAAAAACCTAAAGCTACTATATTCTGAATTGATATATGTTCTTTTATTATTTCTGGTGAGTGTCGTGTGCAAAACGGCGGGAAATATGGATTGGGGAATGCACTGTATACAGTGTACAGTATGTCAACTTGCGTGACATCGGGCAAGATATCTCGCCCGCAGGATCCAGAAGGTTAATGCCAATATCATGCCACGTAAGTGCTTGTGCTTTACCATGAATTAATATTGTAATACAAATTAACACATCTCTTATATTGTGCTATTTTTGAATATGTTTGAACACATACATACATACATACATACATACATACATACATACATACACACGTACGTATGTACCTACATACCTACCTATATATATATATATATATATATATATATATATATATATATATATATATATATATATATATATATATATATATATATATATATATATATATATATATATATATATCACATAAAATATCTTTCATTTTCAGCACAATCAATGGTATGTGATATTTTTCAGATCACACACTTTAAAAAATTAACAACTTTGCAAATTAGATGTAAATTAATCGAGGTCAAGGCATTAGCTTTATTAACATTTAAAACAAAGGCACTAAGGTTACACTCCATAATTGACGTATGCATTTTTAGTCGTCAAATAAAACAATTTCAATAGCGTCCAGCGTTCAGACAACAAAACAAAAGACGTTATGCCCTAGTTTATTTTGATGTAAGGACATCCAAAATGACGTCATTTCCATTCAAAAAGACACCGCGTCACATATTATTACGTCATTTGAATATCTAGTAATGGCGGACTGGAATTTAAGTTACATGCACATATACAAAACACACGTCGTTGTATTAAGCTTCAGATTATATGATAAAGAGATTATTACACTCGTGTGTTTCGGTATTGTTAATAGCATATACAAATAATACAAATAATGTATTATGCTCGCAATAGGCTCGCATAATACAAGTTTTATAAGTTTTTGTGTGTGTTAGGTAGGGTGTGGTATGGGTGTGGGTGTATATCTGTCGGTGTGCTTTATCAAATTGAATATATTTAATTTTAACTGTAATAACGCCATCATTCTATACTAAAAGGAAAAAAAAAGAAATGCCGGGTCATAAAGTGTGGACATATTCCTAAATAAGTGGGTGGAGTTGTATGGAAGTTGTACAAATAACTCATTGGGTTATTGTGCATTATACCCTGAATCCACACTCAATGAAGTATATTTCATCTCAGTTATATGTATAAATAGTTCTTGTAACTTCGTAGTTTTTTTTTTCCTAGTAACTTTTACCCTTGACCAATGTGAAGATGCAAACTTTGCAATAAAGAACATAATTCATTGTATTGTGTTGTATTGTATTGTATTGTATTGTATAGTATAGTATTTTATAGCATTGTATTGTGTTGCATTGTGTATATGTATGGTGGTGTTCGTGCATTCGTTATAATTAACAGGGCTTTTGTAGCAAAAGAAGAAAGATGTTGTTTTTTATTCCTAGAAACACCGTGTCTAAAGATTGAAGTTAGTTTTGCAAAGAAAACAAATGAACTGAAAACCAACGGATTACCATACCATCCATACAATAAAAACAAAAGACAAGCCATAGCAAAATAGAAAACAAACTAGAGATTGATACACCGTCATGAGGAATCTACTTTCAAAATGGAAGGGATCAGACTGAACAAACTGTATTTTAGGCATCAACACATGCACTTTTTGTTTATATAGTGAGTGCCCTCTAACTTTTGAATTCGGATGAACAAACTCAGTATATATGCATGTATGCACAGTCGATCCAGCCAGTGAACCACAACTGGTTATATCAAAGGCCGTGGTATGTACTATCCTCTCTGGGATGAAGGAAATAAATGTTTTATTTAACGACGCACTCAACACATTTTATTTACGGTTATATGGCGTCAGACATATGGTTAAGGACCACACAGATTTTGAGAGGAAACCCGCTGTCGCCACCTCATGGGCTACTCTTTCCGATTAGCAGCAAGGGATCTTTCATTTGCGCTTCCCACAGGCAGGATAGCACAAACCATGGCCTTTTTTGAACCAGTTATGGATCACTGGTCGGTGCAAGTGGTTTACACCTACCCATTAAGCCTTGCGGTGCACTCACTCAGGGTTTGGGATCAGAACCCAATACCTACCAGCCTATAGACCGATGGCCTAACCAAGACGCCACCGAGGCCAGTTCTATGGGACGGTGCATATAAAAGATTCCTTTCTAAAACTATGTAAAAATTACAATTTTTGTTGACATCCCATAGCCAATGATTAATAAATCAATTTGCTCCACTGGTGCCGTTACACGAAACAGATGTTTTATTTAACCTACCTATCTACCTACGTAGCTACCTATCTACCTGCAAACAGATATATCCACATACATACATACGTGTATATACAGTTATTCGTATAATGTTCTGCTTCAACAAGAATGAGAGACATAACGAATAATCTAGCTTACCAAACACTTGGACTTCACAGACATCTATCGCCGTGTCTTTGTGTGTAGCATCGCCGTTGTATGTATCTTGGTTAGAGAGTGATGTATCTCACTGTGTTGTTACATGTCATCCACGTCACATCTGGACTGTCTGATGTTGCTGAACCACACAGGTAACCAGTGTTTGTTTGGTTTTCATCAACTGAGCTGTATACCTTAACACCATTTCTGCGATACGGATCTGTGTATGTATTACATAATAATGTTTGATAAACGCCTTGTTTGAGATTCTATTCTAGTTTGAAGTAGTCGAGGATGAACTTAGCTGAACTAGATAATTATGTTCACTACCTTGAAAACAAATATAAAATAGTTTTATTGCATCCCCTCTTTTTAACAAAGCAAAAATTGTCCCACTCTCGGCCCATGGTACGTACTGTACATATAAAAGTGTTGAAATCTCTCTCTCTCTCTCTCTCTCTCTCTCTCTCTCTCTCTCTCTCTCTCTCTCTCTCTCTCTCTCTCTGTTTCTCTCTCTGTTAGACAGTTGAAATCTGCTTAAGCAAATATTCCTTTAGCTTACTTTAACTAGTGTTTCATTTGCTATAATCCTAATGATGAGTTTAACAATGGATGGATCACTAGGAAACGTTTAAAAACTAGGAACAATCATCCATCTTATGGGTCAACAAAGTTAGACGGGCGAACACTTGTTATGAATTACTTTTGCTACAGAGCAAATTTTGTTTTAGGTTAGACTAGATGTGAATTGAATTTTGTTTTCAAACATGTAACATGGTACGCAAACAGGGTAATTAATTTCGATGGCATTTCTGTTTTTGACTCGTAACTGTGCTGTAACCTCGCTGTGGTGCAGGGGTGTAACATTCTCTTTGAGAATGGCCAATACACCACAACTCTCCTTTTAGGGCACCTTGTTGGCCGTGTGGAGCATTCCATAATGCTGGATGATGGAATCGTGGTTGAGTTTGGAGCATATCTACGGATGTTTCCTAGCAAGACACCACTTTTCTTTGGAGTTCAGCCAGGCTGGTGGTCAGGGCTGACCGATCTGATCAATTGGCTGGTCACGCCAAGCTAGTGAGCACAAGCTTTTGTTTTGTTTATCGTAGCCAAGAACCAACACTGTTTCAATTACCATTTGTATTTGTTGCTCTTTGGGCGATGACAAGGGCCAATCAGGTGATTAGATTTTTCTTGCCTGAGTATATCAGCCATGTATTCCCTTCCTGGATGTGTGGTGATATGGCTAATGGACATTTGAACTTTTATATGGGTAAAAACAACTCTATGCCTTTTGATGAGGCCCTTAAAAGAGTCCACACCGAGGTTTCGAACTCATCGTCATCGGATGGAGAGTTTAGGTCTTTAAATGTAAAAAATATCAAAGGTAATTTCTGGTGAAAGATATCCACCCGGTCCCCCCCCCCCCCCCCCCACCTCCCCCCCCCCCCCCCCCCCCCCCCCTCTATATTGTTAGTATTATAAAGAAAGTAGTATCACAAGTTAACATAAACAAAAATGGCGGACGTTATATGTCAACTGAGATTGTCGTCGAATGATTAACTTGTTACAGCATTTAACATGTAATATAATAGGTTTAGTTTGTTTTTAATAATCATCTGAAATATAGTACATTAATTTTTTAACTTTTTGTTATATATAAAGGGGGGGGGGGGGGGGGGGGGGGGACCGGGTGGATATTTTACCATTTCTGGCAAAAACTGGCCAAGATTCCTTGTCATTGTATTATCCTTGCAGAAATTATCACCCTTTGGAATTGAAAAAGGTCTGTAAGGGCTAGATGGAGAGTTTAAAACTATCAAGAAACTGTGTAATGGCTCTTTGTTGGTGGAAACTGAATCTAAAACTTTTCTTAAGTCGAAAGTCTTATGCAGTGTGTCAATAGAGGTTTCACAACATTCCTCCATTAACTCTTAAAAGGGAGTGATCCGTTCTAGATACACGGAGGGAGTAAGTGGGTGTGGAATTTGTGTAAATCTTACCTCTGAGAGTGTTGTATTGGTCAAATTAATAAATGTTCGTCGGAATAATGAACTTGTACCCGACAAATATTTCAAACTCCCAAACTCTATAAAGGCAGAGTATTTAAACATATCTGTTGTACCTTCCAAGGATGGAGTACGTGTCGTAACAGATCGTTGTGGTCAAACGATACGTCATGTACAAACGGGAAAGGCCAACATTTTTCTTATTCATACGAGTGTCCAAGGTGGAAAGTGGAAAGTCGAAAAATAGGTACAGCAGATGAAAGTAGAAAAACAGCTGTCGTTTTATGAGGCAACAAAACTTGTAGATATCTCTACACCTGCGGTGGCAGGTACATCATATGCTGCTGCAGTTAAGGTTTCTACAAACAGAGCAGCTGGAAGGGGGGGGGGGGGAGGGGGGCGTCCTTTGTTGTTAATGAAAACAAATCCTACTAGTTATCGCCCTATTAATTTAACAAGCTACATTTTGAAAACCATGAAACGAATGATCAAACGTAGACTTGTCTGGTATGTTGAATATCACAAACTGCTCATTAACGTGCAATGTGGATTCAGATCTACACGTAGAATGGTTGGTCATCTTGTTAGATTTTAAACATTTTGCAGCGAAGTTTTCATCCATAATGAACACTTAGTATCAATGTTTAGTTTTTTTCTGTTTGGAGTGTATGCGATTTTATATGATCTCCATGGCATGGGCCTTAGAGGTCGACTTCCTGTTTTTACTTTTCAACTTTTAAAAGATAAATATTTTTAAAGTCCAGGTGGGGTTGAATTTGTCCGATATTCATCAACAAGAGTTGGATGTTCTTCAAAGTAGTATCCTGTCTGTATCTTTATTTTCTGTGAAAATTAACATCATCATCTAGTATTTAGAACCTGGTGTTGATTGCTCGTTATATGTCGATGATTTTCAGATTTGCTACAGATCGTCCAGTATGGGTATCAATGAACGTCAGTTGCAGCTTTGTTTGAATAAACTTTACCAATGGACAACTGGCAATGGCTTTAGGTTCCCAAAGTCAAACCCTGTTTGTATGCATCTCTGCCAGAAAAGAGGTCTCCACTTAAATCCATAGTTGTTTTGGGGTGAAAATCCGATTCCAGTTGTGGAGGATATCAAATTCCTGGTGGTTATATTTGACAGGAAGCTATATTTTGTGCCCCATCTTAAATATGTTAAAAAGAAGGGCTTAAAAGTTCTTAATATTTTAAAGTTATTGGTAATACAGAATGGAGAGCAGATCACAAGGTTATGCTCCATCTGTTTCTATATATCTTGTGAGGGCCAAGCTTGAATATGGATGCATTGTGTATGGGTCTGCACGCAGGTCTTAATTGCAGATGCTAGATCCTATACACAACCAGGGACTAAGGCTTTGTCTTGGAGCTTTTAGAACATCTCCCGTAGAGAGGTAGTACGTTGATGCATACGAACAGTGATTGGGTGTTAGATGTGGAAAGCTTTCTCTGCAGTGTTTGATAACAAATATATGAAGTTGTTTCTCGATTTCCAACATTGATTTAACAGGCACTTTCAAAACTCCTTATTTTGTTTTACCACCTATCACCTATAATTGTATTTGATCCTGCCCATCTGAAGAAAGATATTATAGATGTTGTATATAAACAATATGTCATGAAAAATCAAGACCAGTACCGTGATTACATTCCTGTTTATACAGACAGATCACGGGATGAGAATTCTGTGGCTTATGCTACAGATTTTCCACGAAATATAATAATTTCCATGATAGTGCCTGACTCAACATCATTTATTAGTGCAGTCATAATAGTCCAAATGTATTATTGTCACAGATTCTGTTTCCTGTCTCCAAAGCTTTACAAAACATAAAGCGGGATGGTAAACAAAAGTGCATCTTTTTATCCATTGTCAATAAAGACATTGTGTTTTGTTGGGTGCCCAGCCATGTTGGTACCAAGGGTAATGAAAAGGTAGATTCAGCTGTTAAGTCAGCATTGTATTTGACTCATGCGAGGGTTCGTGTAATTTATATTGCATTTAACAATAGTATTAACAGGCTTTCAAGTGACCAATAACAAAACAGTAGGGATAAAGGTAGGAGGTTTGTTTTAATGTAGAGAAAAGTAGGGATTTTAAGGGCAAAAAGTAGGGATAGTAGGGAATACTGACCGTTTCATCAATTCTGATGTACATGCAGTTTATCTTTGCTTATAAACCAGTGCTTCAATAGGGATTGAGCAAAAGAATGAGGATGAAAACCTAAACTGGGTGCCTCTGACTTGTGAACATGTACCAGCAATTCTCATCATGGAATCCCTCTTGCAACATTGGGGACCTACTGGGTGTATACTACCAAATCAAATCCCATAGATGACAAAATTACCATATGTGGCTAAAACGCCACCGATATAAATACTACCACCCCTCACCGTTAAAGTGAATAAGAAACATTTTGGGGTCAAGCTGCTCATTTTTGAGATAATGGGTAGCGTCTATGTCTACTCTAGTTCCGCACAAAATTTTAGTACTTTTTTTTACAGGTACCCCACCTCAGTACCACTATACCACTACTACCACCTACCACCACCATAAGGAACATATGTATAGCGAGTTATTTATCTTATTAGTAAAGTTACCTCTACCATTCTAAACACATACTCCAGTAACTAAATTGATTGTTTGTCTTTTAAAGGATTGATACAAGTTTTGTTTTTAAAATGTTTTTTTATTTAAGAATGAATTCAACTTACAGTCTGTTCTGAAGTGAATGGCTAACTTGTGTATGTAGAATTCCCTGCCAAGGTCTAACTGCCACCAGGTGGACGGATCTTCGCCTCCTGTGTGTATACACGAATGTTCGGCAACAGTGTTAGCAACATTCCCGTCTATAGCCCGTGACGAATTCCCCGAAGTTGGCCAATACGAACTCTGACTGGTTTGTTTATGCAGAGCTATATTTTCTGAAACATGTGCAATGTCGGTACAAAACGATATAATACAATTCATTTATTAAATTGAGATTTTGACAGAAGAAACGTATAAAATCCAGTCGTAATAATAACAACAGGCATTTAATGCATACAACTACATTCACATGACAGACCACCATAAATGCACACACATATACGCACACATACATATTCTCTGTCTCACACACACACCACACGCACACACGCACACGCACACAAACGCATACACACACAAACACATTTACACACACAAACACACACATAAGACACACACACACACACACACAAACACGCACACACATAAACATACACACATACATACACACACATAAACACACACACACACACATACACATAAAACACGCACACGCACGCACACACACACACACATACACACACACACACACACACACACACACACACACACAAATACGCGCATCCATACACACACAGTATTTCTACACTATAACAATGATCATTAATTAAATAAATTAAAATAATTAATCAGCCAGACTGCCATATCTAAGGTAATCAACCCACTATTTAAATGGAGCAAGGGATTGGGAGGGTTTCTTTGATATTTGTTATAGTACTTCGTGGATGGACCCCTGCGTGTGCATTAACCTCATGTGGTGCAGGGGTGAACATTTTTTTATAGAATGGCCAATAAATGCACAACTCCTCGTATGAGGCACCTTGTTTGCCGTGAGGTGCGACTCGTGAAGTGGATGATGGGATCCTGGTGGTTGAGTCGTGGTTAATGTCTGCAACTGGGTATATTGCCATTGACAATACACCACTTTGGCCCGGAGTTCATGTAGACGGGAGGTCAGGAATGATCCGACCTGATCAATCGGCTGGTCACGCCAAGCTCAAGAGCAAACAATCTTTGTTTTGTTTATATTGCCAAGAACAAACAGTGTTTGATTTACCGTTTTTATTTGTTGCTCTTGGGGCGGTGGCTAGGGTCAATCGGGTAATAATTTTATTCTTGCCTGAGTATATCAACCATGTATCCCTGGCATGAGTGTCTGCTGGTTATCCGCAGCTTCGTGTCCCCTTGTTGGGACTCCGTGGTGGGTGGGGAGCATGGTTGGTGAATTATTTTCTCTACATTATGGCTACAAACCATTATCAAACTCTTGATGGGACACTTAAAAGGGTCCACACCGAGGTTGCGGATTCCGAAGAGGAATCCAGGACTAGTGGAAATAAAAAAATAAAAAAAGTTATAACTTCTGAATCCTGGCCAAGGTTTCTGATCATTACTTCATCTAATGACGGAGCCTTGAGCAAACTGTCACCGTTTGCTGTTCAGAAGTGGCTTGTCGGCTTGTCTGGTGAGCCAAAGTGTGTTAAAAAATTGAAAAATGGTTCACTGCTGGTAGAATGTTCGACTTGGACTCATTCTCTGTGTCTTCTTCGGTCGAAAGTTCTGTGTAATGTACCAATCATTGTGTTGCCACATTCTTCCGTAAACTCTTGTAAGGGAGTCATTAGGTCAAAAGATTTAGAAGGAGTTTGTGAAGATGAAATCATTGAAAACTTGTCACCACAGGGCGTGACATTAGTGAAAAGAATCAAGATTCGTCGGAATAATGAACTAATCCCGACGAATACTTTGATTTTAACATTTGACAAACCTACCCTTCCAGAGTCTATAAAGGCTGGATATCTTTCTATACCTGTTGTTCCTTTTATACCAAATCCATTACGATGTTACAAATGTCAAAAGTTTGGTCATGGCCAAACTACGTGTCGAAACAAATTGACATGTGCTCGTTGTGGTGAATTTGACCACGACAGTAAGACATGTAAGAATGACATTGTATGTGTAAACTGTAAGGGAAACCATTTTGCATATTCGCGAGAATGTGCAAAATGGAAATTGGAAAAAAAGGTACAGCAGGTTAAAGTTGAGAAACACCGACCAGTGATCCATAACTGGTTCAACAAAGGCCATGGTTTGTGCTATCCTGCCTGTGGGAAGCGCAAATAAAAGATCCCTTGCTGCCTGTCGTAAAGAAGAGTAGCCTATGTGGCGACAGCGGGTTTCCTCTAAAAACAGTGTCAGAATGACCATATGTTTGACGTCCAATAGCCGATGATAAGATTAAAAATCAATGTGCTCTAGTGGCGTCGTTAAATAAAACAAACTTTTTATTTACTTTCTTTCTCAGCCAGGAAAAGACAAAGTATCATTTCGAAAACATCGCTCTTCGGGGCGGCTGAAAAAAACTGAACTGCGACCTGTTCCAGTTAGCAATTCCTTTGATGCCTTGCTTGTTGATATGACTGACGAGATGGATGTTTTATCTCAACGTCATTCACGATCAACATCAAAGGAAAAAGTAACGCTAACTCCCGTACTTCCTCCTAATGACTAATTCAGTCATTCAGTGGAACTGCCATGGGCTTAGGCCCAATTTTGATGAATTAAGTCTTTTAATTCAAAAACATAATCCTATTTCAGTGTGTCTTCAAGAAACTTTCTTGAAGGACACTGATTATTTTACTATGAGAGGATTTAACCTCTGTCATAAATTTCAAGAAATTGAAAATAGAGCATCTGGGGGTGTTTCCATTCTTGTTAATGAAAACATTCATCAGAGTATAGTAGCATTAACTACAAAGTTACAAGCTGTGGCTGTAAAGGTCACGGCTCATAAAACTATAACTCTGTGTTCAGTTTACTTGCCACCTCGAAACCATTTTAGTTTTAATCCTAGGGACTTTCAATGTCTTATTGATCAGCTCCCTACTCCCTTTATTATTATGGGAGATTGTAATGGTCACCACACTTTGTGGTGATGTGAGGATGTAAATATTGGAGGTAAACAATTAGAAGACTTAATTCTCAAAAACGACTTACTTTTCTTCAATGATAAAAGTCATACATATTTTCATTCTGCAAGTGGTTCTTTCACTTCTATAGATTTAACCCTTTGTAGTCCTTCACTTTTTCTTGATTTCTCCTGGAAAGTTGGTACAGACCTTTGTGGTAGTGACCACTTTCCCATTATGTTGGAGAATGATGGACCACCATCACTTGAAAGGGTTCAAAGGTGGAAGTTGGCGAGGGCAAATTGGGGTCAGTTTCAGCATCTGTGCAGCACTCGTCTGCAACAATTTGCCATTACTGATGCTGATGATCCCATGTCTTTGTTCACTTCCATCTTGAAGGACATTGCAGATGAAACTATTCCTAAGACTTCGGCAGTGCCAAAGCGTTTCAATAAACCATGGTTTGTGCAAAGATGCATTCAAAGAGCAAAACAGGTTGCTTGAGCGGTTCAAACGTGAACCTACAGCAGACAACCTGGATGCATTTCGTATTGCTAGGGCTAAGGCTCGCAGAGAGATTAGACAGAGTAAGAAATCATCTTGGAGAACTTTTGTCTCCAAGTTGAATTCACAAACATCAGTGAAATCTGTCTGGAATAGGATCTGTAAAATCAAAGGTAAATAATCCAGTAATACAGTTCATCATTTGTCTGTCAATGATACGGATGTTACGTCTCATCGTGACATTGCCAATGCATTGGCAGATAACTTTTCTCATAATTCATCTTCTGCTTTCAGTTCAGATGCCTTTACGTCTGTCAGAACTAAAGCTGAAAAGCAGTCCATTAATTTTTGATCTGAAAATGCTGAAGTGTACAACAGGCGTTTCTCTATGGAGGAATTGCAGGATGCTCTTCATTGAGCCCATGATACTTCAGTAGGACTGGATGAAATTCATTATCAGTTATTGAAACATTTACCTGAATCATCTTTGATGGTTCTGTTGAATATTTTTAATAACATCTGGATTTCTGGAGACTTTCCTTCTGATTGGAGGAAAGCTATTATCATTCCTATTACCAAGGCTGGTAAGGATCCAACCAATCCTACTAGCTATCGCCCTATCACTTTGACAAGTTGCATTTGTAAAACCATGGAACGAATGATCAATCGTAGACTTGTCTGGTATCTTTAATCCCACAAATTGCTCACTAACGTGCAGTGTGGATTCAGATCTAGACGTAGCATGGTTGATCATATTGTTAGATTTGAAACGTTTTGTAGGGAAGCTTTCATCCATAATCAGCACTTGGTTTCAGTGTTTTTTTATTTGGAGAAAGCTTACGATACCACGTGGAAGTATGGGATTTTAAACGACCTCCATGGCATGGGCCTTAGAGGTCGACTTCCTATTTTTATATCTCAATTTTTAAGAGATAGATCTTTTAAAGTCCGGGTGGGGTCGACTTTGTTTGATGTTCACCCACAAGAGATGGGTGTGCCTCAAGGTAGCATCCTGTGTGTAACTTTATTTTCTATGAAAATTAACAGCATCTCCCAGTGTTTAACACCTGGTGTGGATTGCTCGTTATATGTCGATGATTTTCAGATTTGCTATAGATCGTCCAATATGAGTATCATTGAACGTAAGTTGCAGCTTTGTTTGAATAAACTTCATCAATGGGCAACTGACAATGGTTTTCGATTCTCAAAGGCAAAAACGGTTTGTATGCATATCTGCCACAAAAGAGGTCTCCACTTAGACCCACAGTTGTTTTTGGACAAAAATCCAATTCCAGTTGTGGAGAAGACTAAATTTCTGGGGGTTATATTTGACAGGAAGGTATCTTTTGTGCCCCATCTCAAATATGTTAAAAAGAAGGGCTTGAAAGCTCTCAATATTTTAAAAGTTATTGGTAATACAGAATGGGGAGCAGACCAAAAGGTTATGCTCCGTCTGTATAGATCTCGTGTAAGGTCTAAACTAGATTATGGATGCATTGTGTATGGGTCGGCACGCAAGTCTTACTTGCAGATGCTAGATCCTATACACAATCAGGGAATTAGGCTTTGTCTTGGTGCATTTAGAACATCTCCTTTAGAGAGCCTGTACGTTGATGCAGACGAACCTTGTTTGGGTGCTAGACGTGCCAAGCTTTCTCTGCAGTATGCTGCCAAGATTAAATCTTTACCAACACATCCAACGCATGATGCGGTGTTTGATAACACATATATGAAGTTGTTTGAAGCAAGGCTGAATGCTATTCGTACATTTGGTCTTCGCATTAAGCGTTTTTTGTCGCTTTCCAACATTCACTTAACTGACACTTTGGAAACTCTTCATATTTTGTTTTACCACCTTGGTGTATTACACCACCTAAAATTGTGTTTCATCTTTCGCATCTAAAGAAAGATCGTACAGATGCTGTTGTGTACAAACACTTTTTCATGGAAATTCAGGACAAGTACCGTGATTACATTCCTGTGTATACAGATGGATCACGGGATGGGAATTCTGTGGCTTGTGCTACAGTTTTTCCATCAGACACAATACTTTCCATGAGGCTGCCTGACTCGGCATCAATCTTTAGTGCTGAAGTTTGGGCAGGCATTAAAGCCTTAGAAGAAATAAAGGATTCTAATGCATCCAAGTTTATTATTTTTACTGAGTCACTTTCGTGTCTCCAAGCTATACGCAATATGAAGCTGGACCATCCCTTAATTGGGATGGTGATACGAAAGTGTTTTTTTTTGTTTATCTATTGCCACCAAAGATGTTGTATTTTGTTGGGTGCCCAGCCATGTTGGCATCAGGGGTAATGAAAAGGCAGATTCAGCTGCCAAGTCTGCTTTGGATTTGCCTCATGCCAGGGTTGGTGTACCTTATACTGATTTTAAAAATAATATCAACCACTTTATCTTTTCGACTTGGCAACGTGATTGGCACGGTGAGGTTGCGAGCAAGCTTCATGCTATCAAGCCAGTCTTGGGAGAGTGGCAGTCCTCCTATATACAGTGCAGGAAGGATGAAGTAGGCTTGTGTCGTGCCCGCATTGGTCATACTCACTTGACCCATTCATTTATCTTAAAGAAAGATCCTCCACCTCAGTGTGAGTACTGTCAGTGTACTCTGACGGTACGCCACCTTTTGGTGGAGTGTAAGCATCTTCATGAAACTCGAAAAGATATTTTTGGCCAAACTAATGTGATGGAATCATTTCGATTCCATCCAGAACGTATTTTACAATTTTTACGTGACACCGAGTTTTATTCTAAATTTTAATTATATCTATCTGTGATATTTGTATTTTTACACAGTCCTTTACACTGTGTTTTTATTTAACTGTTGAATTTTTATATTCATGATGATCATAAAACAATTGTTTTTGCATTTACCATAGTTTGACACCCAATAGCCGATGTATTTTTCGTGCTGGGGTGTCGTTAAACGTTCATTCATTCATTCATTCGTGGATGGAATGGTGTTTGGGTTATATTCAAGAATACATTTTAATAATTTGAAATGTTTAAGTTGTATTTCTATGAGTGCCAAAAAAGAGAGAAGAGTTTATTATGTGTATTAACCAGTATTAATTTTCACTTTCTGTTTTATATGCACATAATTTACAAAGACTAAATTATCTAGCAACATTTATTTCAAAAGTCCGTTTTCATTTTGAAGGTTGTGTGCTGAAATACGTAGTTGTGTTATGACTTGGCTATGATTTTGAATGTTGATACTAGTGAAGCAGTATATTTGATTGTGAGGGATGCATGCATTGTGTGCATTAAGTAGTTTTTGAACGATGTAGACAGTTTATATTTAAGTTACAAGGCAAACATCGAGTATTGTCTGGACGATGCAATGTCCCTTCTCTGAAATCTTCCCCTATTTCATACTGATACGAATCGATGTCCATTGCTGATAATATTATAAAAGTCTAATTGAATTGATTTAATTTAATTTTGAATGATGAATGTTAAATTATTAAAATGCACAGTTTAAATGAAATATGTATTTAAAAAAAAAGTATACTGGATAATTAAATTAAACATTATCGTGCATGTTTAGAGTTGCAGTTACTGTTTTCCTTGTCATTAATATAAAAACCCATTCTTAGATGATAAACACATTTTAAATAAAAGAATCCACAGAATTTGCGAACATACCGCTTATTATATATGTTTCATATCATAATATGTTACTAATGCGTTGCATACAAGCGTTTTTAAAAATAGTTGATCACCAATCGAAGAAAATTGCTTTATTTTTCAAACATTAGTTATATGGAAAATATGACAGGTGCACCATTTGAATTCATTTTATAAATACTTATTTATTTTTGACATGGACAGTCGGCATTGAGAACAGGTGCTGTTGTCCAGTCGAGTATTTTCTGGACATTTTATGGATCATTACACATTTGCATACTACAACGTAATATGACCATCTTTTTTCTTCTTTTTGTTTCTTTTCAAAATAAAATTTAATTAACCCCATAAAACCAATAGAATAGTGACATGGACATACACTTGTAATGCATTAGGTGCAAATCCAAGTTTGTAAACATTATAATGCATTTCTAGTAGTGAGTGGTAAAGACATAAAAAAGTAACAATAAAAATTCAAAATATGTGTTCGCTTCATTTGTGATTTTTCATGTCATATAAACATCATACAGATATCAGAACAAGAATAATTAAGATTTCATGGATGGTGCACGAGATCGTTAAAATGGTATGTAATGAAACTGTGTACAGTATTTGTATTCTACATTTGTTTTACCTCTAGCGCAATTTGCTCCAGACCACCCTTCATTGCAACTGCCGGAACAGCCTGTGATGTTATTGCAGTTGTTGGTGTCACAGTGACAGGTATAGTTGCAGTCCAAACCATACGACCCTTTTGTGCAGGCTCCTAGGAATGAAATCAGTATTATATTACAATGATATATATTATTTAAATATGCATGCCTACTTGAACCATGTAATGTGTTTAATGGTCAACTGAAACAAGAGCTTTATGTGTTGAAAAGATACATACCCGGACCACCAACACATTCTGACACATTAACAAGTGAAAAACGCGTAATTTTAGAATTAATAAAAAACATGATTATTCCTGCTAACTGGGGGAAGCTATTTTGTTTAGTTTTTGTGTCGTCCGGTACTATAGCTTGGGGCGAAGTGACGTCAGCTCCGTCCGTATGCATAGTGTAAACAAACGCTTCGCTTTCATTAACCTGATTTGTAAAACAACATAAGTGACTTGATAGTATGATAAACTATTTAACTAAATATATTTCAATTTGCATCAATAGAACGAAATGGGTGTTATAGTATTTTTCTCTCTTAAAACAAATTCCAAAGAAGAACAAAACATATTATTAGGCCTATTTGTAGGGTGCGTTGGAGCAAAAACGACCACTCACGATACCCAAGTGATAATTTTATTTTCTTTGGTACTACGTAATTGGTCAGTTTTGTAATTTTAGATGGGAAAGTCTACTTAATCCAGGGTTTTACAGAATTATTTATAGTAATGAAGCAGGGCGGCTGATAATGTCCATTAACAGTGTAGTCGTGACAAGTTACGCCACAATACCCTGTGATCTTAAAAAACTGGGAAGCTTTTTGTATGAGTGTCTAGACAGTGGCAATCACTTACCTGAACGATACCCTGCAATATACACTTGCCAATCAGGAATCACATGTGTAGGCCACGGAAAGAAAGGACCAATTGACTAAAACAGCACTCCCAATTCTCAAGTCAGTCCGTGGGTTAATGTATGGACGAAACATAATACAGTTATTTCGATACCGACAATAGTGTTTTATTTTGTATTGAATAATAATATATGCTTATGTTTCCTCTTTTTATTTTCCCTTCTTTCTTTTTAAGTTTTGTATTTCAAGTGTTTGTGTGTGGGTTTTGTTGCTGTTATTGTTGTTTGTTGTTGCTTTTTGTTCTTGTTGGCGCAGGTTTACGTGTATTTGTTTGTTTTTCAATATAGAAATGTATTTTAAATTTTGAATGTCTAAAAAGATGACCGTTATTTCATTATTAAATCAGTAAGATTGACATCAAAACCATAAGCCACCTCTTGCGGCAACGTCTTTGTTGAAACCCATTGAACGGTGTTTTGAGCTACTAATAACGCTTTTATTTCTTTAGAGCCAAGCAAATTAACTTACCTGTATTAATAACCAATGAGTCTTATACGGCCACATTTTGATACTCCCTTAGCGGCTGCTTATCACAGGTTTGATTGAATTCTGAACAATTAATTTTCACTTATTTAACGTTTAAGCCTTATCTAATACTATTTTATGGTGACACTGTGTTTTTAAAATGTCGTCCTCAGGGTACAGGGCTGTATTAGCTCGAATCACCTCCATCCCTCCCCTTATTGATATTGATATGTAGGGGACGGCTAGAGGATATTCTATGTAATGTTTTGGAAACTTAGGACCAAATTTACAAAGCCTGCATTGGTCATAAACACGTGTATAAACGCTTATGTTTAAGGAAACCGGGCTTCGTAAATTTGGCTCTTAATCATCTTTATTTGTCACATCGGTTTTCTATTGCTTATCTTTGTTTATAAAACAAAAATTACGAACATTAGATAATAAATTTTAGCATGGCATATTTCAGGCATGGGCTGTATTTTTAAATAAAATACAAACAACGTCATGGACATGTATTTTTCATCAACCTATTATGGTATAGCGAAGGTGTGAAGATCGGAGGCAAAGAAATATTATATATAAAAAAATTGTTTGACAAAAGGAATTGTCTTCATATATGACCTATGACGTGTCATATATTTGCACATATATCAATGACACAGATAGCGTGGGTTTTTTTGTGTGTTTATTTCAAAGACACGTCGTTCACACAACTAATGTCCATTATATAACTTACCCCAGAAACATAATGGTAAACGTATGTACTATAATGAAAGTAATACGACCATTCCGCACGGGGAATAAGATGAAAAAGTCTATGAATGTGTATACATTGATTTCAGTTTTGATTTTTTTTTATATTCAATCCGGGTTCAAACACGCTGACCTGGATACACACCTCAGCTGTGTACGTTGTCTGTTAGTGGTTAGTGAGAGAGAGAAGTCTGTGTAGTAGTTGTTTACACTTCAACACTGCAAAAAAGAGTGGGAGCTGGTTTCGGGATACGAAATTCAGTGCCTACCATCAGTAAGATCTTGTAACTAGCAACGGTCCTTACTTTTTCCTTGTCAGGAATTGTTTTATTGTATGGCACATATAACTATATAACTAAAGTTTGTGAGAAACAATCATTATTTCACCCAAGACACATACATAATATTAAATGTAAATTGTATACCTTATTGTAGTATAGCTATTGTGCTGCTGTTGTTTATTTATGTATGCATTATTATGTTATTAATTTATTTTTTACTACAGCAGCGACGAGAGAGGAGGTGGAGGAACTTGAAAGAGACAAATTATGTTCTGTTAGTACAAGAATCTTTTCGAAGGTTTAATTTGTTTTGGTTTCTTTTCTATACGTTTTCGGTGTGTATGTATGTAATAAACACTACCAAATTCTAGCGAATATATTCTGTGTAGAACACTCTCAAAACCTCAAAGGGACATTCCTGAGTTTGCTGCATTGTAAGATGTTTCAGACGTATAACATATTTCTAAGATTAAACTTATATTTCGTTGTTTAGAATATTAGTGTCTGTACATTCAATGTGTTTCTGGTCGTCTTAATATCTGTAAGAATCCCAAACTGGATTTTGACTTCAAATAATTTCCTGCGTACGGAATTTTGTTTTTAGGAAATAAAACGAAATTTAACCTAGTACAACTATTACAACGATCAGAAACACGTTTAATATACAACCACTAATATATTATGCAGACAAATATATTTGATATGTAATTACAATCGTTAAAAAGTCTTTGTTAGTCTATGATATCTTAAAAATTGCAGCAAACTCAGGAATGTCCCTTTAACGTAAATTTGATTCAAAATAGTATTCTGTTTGTTAATGTAGGATTAGTTTTGCAGAAAGACATTTTCTTACGCTCTAGGCACATATTTGATGAATGTTCTCATGTGATTACACCCTCAGTGTGCTATTCCTCATCAATGTTAAGGTTTCAAAATATTTTCGTGGCATTTATTGAGAGTGGCGAATGTAGCACATTTTGGATACCTCGGATAAATTTTAAAAACAAGTTTTGTAAGCATCTGTGATAAAGTTTTCAAATGTTTTTTGTTTTATGCAATATTGATTAGTTTTGATTTTATTTGTTGTATGTTGTGTTGATCATTCGCAGCTATTTTACTTTCAAATCTGGTTTCTTTTTCGTCTCTTCATAATTAGGTTCAACATTGGATTATTTATCACAGCTCGATATACTGTTTCTATACCGTTGACTTTCGTCTTTTTGAAGATTGTATTCTTTTGTATTCATTATGCTTCATGTTGTCTAGCCGATATGGGATACCTTGTGCGGAACTGTCGTTAAACATTCATTCATTAATTCACAACTACTTACACTGCGTTTTAATTTAACTCTAGAATTTGTATATTGATGTTCATGATCAATTCATTGAAGGATTTACCTAAGATTGACACCCAATAGCAGATGCATTTTTCATGCTGAGGTGTCGATAAACATTCATTCATGTATCTAGTCATTTTTTATACAACTACCTCGTGGCTTATCCGCGTTTCTTCCTCATCATCTTCTATGCCTATTTGGTGTCTAAGAAATGGGTATTTCAATACTTGTGTGCTTGTGTGTATGTGTGTGTGAGAGAGAGAGAGAGAGAGAGAGAGAGAGAGAGAGAGAGAGAGAGAGAGAGAGAGAGAGAGAGAGAGAGAGAGACATCCGTTGCCTTTACACATTCCTTCCGAAAGTAGCAGGAACTCTCTTATGCATTTCATGTAGACAGGACAAAACATATGACATTCTTTGGGAAAAATAGTTAATCGAGTGTGATGTTTCGTGTAGCCCGCACCTCCCCATGCAAACATTCTATCTCTTTCCTTTACAATTATCAAGTTACACAACTAGCCCTAGTTAAAATCAAAACACAAATGGGCTGTCTGACACTAAGGACAATTTACTTTACAGCTGTAAAATTACAAAAGTATTCGTCGTTAACTATGGGTATGTATTAAAACATAGTACACACAATATAGACGTGAATGTGCACTACACAGATAATATTGGATAAGAACTAAATAAAACAATTATGTACGACCAAGTTTGAAAGGAATATTGTTAGCACCAAAATATTAACAATTTTTGATACATGCATATGGATGAACAGAACAATTTAAAAGGAGGTTTGTGCTTGTAGATTATCTGACTTGTACACATTTAGGACCAAATACAATATTTTTTTTTTTTTTTAGTTTTAACAAAGATTCGTAAATTCGTCCTTTAGTCTTCTTTGTGTGTCATGTAAGCATGCTATTGCTTGTCTTGAATTATCACTCTTTGTAATTAGCATACAGCTATTATAGTACTGTGTATAGGTCCATCCACTAACCAATTCAGCAACGTATGTCCATGCTCCAGCAAGTTGTCACTCCCACCATGTATACAGATATACGATCATTGTGGGCAGATAGATGATTTTGCGACATTGGGGGAGACACGTTATGTAACAAGTTGATTATTGATACCAGATATAAGCTAAATGCAATACTGGAAGGTGTAGTTCGCCGTCAAACATTTTGGCACAACTGTCTGTCTATAACCCGTGTGTCCCAGGCTTTAGACGTTTATTCTCAATCATCTACCACTTTGTTATTGTGTTACATCTAAACTAAAGGCTAATGTTTATGACTTTCTAAAACCATACCTGTCGCAGAGTCTGTATTTAAATACATCCACGTTGTAATGAAAAACAAATTCATCCAGCAATTAAACATGTTGTCTCTCTTACAACCAGGAACCTAAAATGACGTCTTTAGAAACCACCTATTTGGAAACAAGTTTCATTTTCTTTTGTACAGATATAAACGGCACAGATTACCGGTCATGTCAACTGTGCGTGTTTTTCAAAACGCGTCTTTCACCAATGCCTTTTATTTATATAACTCAGCCCCAGGAACGTATATACTCCAATGAAAGCAATATGTTCGTGGCGTAAAAAGAATAATCTGATTTCAATTTTGATTTGTTTGTACATATATAAATAACACAGATAAGCGGTCTTCGCATGTGCATGTTTTTCAAAGACATGCCATTCACACAACTATTATCTATTATATAACTCAATCCTCGACATAAAGGTAGACAGACGTACACACTGTAATGAAAGTAATATTATCATGACATACGGAACATAAGCTGAACTTGTCATGGTAGCGGCACCTCGAAAACAGCTACACCTATGAAGCAGTGACACCAATGATGTAGCGACACCCAGGAGGTATCGACACCTAGGAGACAGTTACATCTATGAGGTAGCGACACCTGTGAGCCAGAGACACCTGTGAGCCAGAGACACCTAGGAGGTAGCGACACCTAGGAGGCAGCGACACCTAGAAGGTTGGCAACGACACCTAGAAGGTTGGCAACGACACCTAGGAGGTAGCGATACCCAGGAGTTACGACACTCTTGAGGTAGCGAAACCTAGGAGGCAGCGACACCTAGGAGGCAGTGATTTCTAGGCGGTAGCGACACCTAGGAGGCAGCGACACCTAGGAGGCAGTGATACCTAGGAGGTAGCGACACCTAGGAGGCAGTGGATTGTGTGAAAAGAATGTCCGGTACAGGATTTTGTTTTTGATATGTAAATCTGTTTTATTTTATTTTCTGTTGTTTTGTTTGTGTTATTATTTGTTTATTTATTTAAAAAAACACACAACTTGTATCCACAAAAAATTACCAAATTTTACCGAATTTATACAGGGTACAACACCACAAAACGTTACGGAATCATTGAATCGAAATATTCTCGTCTCTTTACTAATGTAGGATGAGGTCGCAGAAAGACATTTTCTTATGATCCGGGCAGTTCAGATATAATTAGGATAACGAAAGAAATGAACGTTTTATTTGTTTAGCGACAACGAAGCACACGCTAACCTATGTATATTTGGTGTCTAAGAAATTGTTATTTCGATGCGTGTGTGTGTGTGTGTGTGCGAGAGAGAGAGAGAGAGAGAGAGAGAGAGAGAGAGAGAGAGAGAGAGAGAGAGAGAGAGAGAGAGAGAGAGAGAGAGATAGAGTAACCCGCTGTCGTTACACAAACTATTCCTTCTGAAAAGCAGTACGGACTATTTCTATTTCATGTAGACATGACCGTGCATATCGCATCCTATGGTATGTCTCTCGTGGAACTTTAGGTGGGAAAGAAAACACAATTCGATAGTGATCATTCTTGTTACCCATCGCCCCTAATGGAAAAGCTCTACCACTGAGCTACATGCACAAGGCCAATAGATTGACTATCAGAACAGTGATATCAGGTGTTCTCGGGAGATAAGCATTGTCCTGCCCCACCGATGACACCCGCCATGAGTACTACCGCAACTGCTGTCAAGCCGACTAAATGGTCACTTTTGTGATCAGCTGAAATGCTTTGAATTTCCACACATCATGACATAAGTATCGGTTGTATTTCTAAAATATATTTGTAAACCAAACCACTGTCGCAGTTCTGGAGCACAAGTTCACGACGCTGTCTTGGGCTTCAACGAACGTTAGGTTAAGCACGAACGCTCGAGATGTACAGCAATAAAATGTAGCAAGGATTCCAATTATTTCTTTTCTTTAGACAAGGATAAGAAGTCTACTCAGTTTTGTTGTCGTTAGACAAGATCACTGAAACAGGTTCGGCAACAGACAAAAATGTTTGTTTGTATTCTTTGTCTGTCTGCTTGCGTCTGTGCGCGCATTTACTGCATTAAAATAAATAAGGAAACACTCATTAATACATCCACTGTCTTATAGTAGAAGATAAAATTTGACAACACAATCGTTGACATAGAATTGAATCATATCTCTAGGTTACAGCAGATAAATGTTAAAGCAATAACACTTTCACTGTCACATATTACGACCAGAGACATATTGAGAAGACAGCACCTACTGTAAATGGCACATTTGAGTTTTCCCCAATATGTCAAACATGACCATTCAGGCACGATGTTCACTTCATTGTATCTACAAAAATGCATCATATCTAAATATGTTATAACTATCTTAGTCTAGTAAAAATAAATATATTAGTAATGAACATATACTAACACAACATATTGATATTATATGATCTCAGTGAAAGTATAGTATTAATAACGCAAATCCCATTGACCCTCTCTCTGTCCCTCTCTTTATATCCGTCTCTCTCTCTCTCTCTCTCTCTCTCTCTCTCTCTCTCTCTCTCTCTCTCTCTCTCTCTCTCTCTCTCTCTCTCTCTCTCTCTCTCTCTCTCATGAAGTTGATGCAACAACGACGGAAACGAAACTGTTCAAGCAAATAAAAAAGAGACAAAACTACGATATACGTACCAGATAAAAATTACCAACAGTACAAACAGAAAACCCGCAACAACCTCAAAGGTGGTACAGATGGTATCACTTTCGCCATGGTTACCAAAGACAACTTCGACTGGGTAAAGAAGAATACATCTCTAGGTTAGTCAATTTGATCAGGTTTGTTTGGAGTATAACAAACATTAGAACGACCAGAAGCACACTCTATGTAGCCACTTGTTTTCTAAAACTTAAAATGTATTCAAAGATTAATGCTATAATTATAAAATGAAACCTTTCAGTGGTCGAAATACTGCCGTCCAGCTTTTGACAGGTCAACAGTGGCGGATCCAGAAAATCCATTTAGGGGGCCCCAATGACATGTCGCGGAATGCCAATGGAACTTTGGGGGAAGTTTGGAGGAGATCGTAAACAATGAAAATTAATATATAATAAAATTATAACTGTCGCAAAATTTAGGGGGGCCCGGGCCTTTGGGGCACCCTAGATCTGCCTCTGGTCAACATCACAGCAACCCAGAATATTTTGTTTACGTGTCAACCCGTAGGACTCGCAATTATGTTAAGTTTATATTCACATATTAGTTTCAGTTAATCATGTTTGTCCTGTCAGTTTGATTCTAGCTGGAATAATTTATATCTTCCTGGACCAAACGACCGCTACGAATTTCACGAGTTTCCACCCCTAACTGCTAAAATGGAGCAAACTCAGGGCAATTTTTTATATATTATTTGATATAGTATGTGATGAGTATTCTCAAATGAAGTATTGACAAACATGATTCGGTTATAGGTTTGATATACAGTACTTTGTGTCAGGCTTGAATTTAAATATGTTAATTGAAGCTTCTAAACGACATTAATTAATCATCGTCGATTGGTTCTCAATCAGTGAGTCTCTCTGACAAGTGGACATCTACTACATTTTTCTGTTAGCAAAAACATGTCGTACACTGGTTGGGACAAAAAGGAACCCAATCAAGGAATCAATCAACTGAGAGAATTCGATCATAGTAGTATTAGGGACTGTATGGCGCCATGACCTACTTTTCCGTGATCCGTGTCCTTGGTAAGAGACAATGGCCTTGGTGTAGGTGTGCGACCTTGGTAGGAGACAATAGCATTGGTGCAGATGTGCGTGAACATGGTACTTACCTAAATAAGTACATTTATAATATAATGTAATGAAGGTTTTGGACAAGTTTCCGCTAAACAAATATGTTAGTAAAATAACTGCTGTTTAACATTCGTCTAAATTATTTGTTTTTATTACATATTACATAGCTTTTGGACACAAAGCCTGCAGGGGTTTCCTCTTTGAAACTGTCAAAATTGTGTTTGACATCCAATAGCCGATGACTAATAAATCAGTGTGTTTTAGTGATGTCGCTAAACAAAACATATTATGACGGCCAGTGTGTAAACCAACAACAAAAAGGATTTCTTCTACTGCTTAAGACGGGCACGCGCTGGTATTTCTTTTGCAGTTTTATTACCTCTGCTCACCTGGCGGCTAAGTGTTTTCACAAACACTGTGTGATCTTAATAAAATGCTTTTGAATGTGGTTCGACAGTTGTAATATGGTTATCAAATAATGTTTACAGATTGAATAGAAAGCTATTGATCATTCATCCTTTGTACTCCTCTATTATGCAACGAATGAATGTATGGCTCAAAGGCACTTACAGAGCACAAAGAAAACGTCGACTATGTGTCAAAGAAATACAAATGAATGACTATCACCACACACGCATTGTGTCTGGCGTCATTAATGCCTCACTTCAAACCAAACCATACCAGAGTATGTTCTTTTCAGAATTTGAATATGATCACTCGGCACAATATAAAAATAGTGGTACGGCTCGAGGTTGCCAGACTATCCTTTCAAATGCACATGTGAATGACATTTTTACAGACAAAACAAATATAACACACACACGCACGCACACACACACACACACACACACAAAGGTGACCGTGCCGTCTGCAAACATCTGTAACGTTTTGTGCAGCTTTTTTTTTTTTCTTTTACGAGAAATGAATGAATGAATGAATGAATAAATGTTTAACGACACCCCAGCACGAAAAATACATCGGCTATTGGCTATCAAACTATGGTAAATGGGAAAAACTAAAGTGATGATCAACATCAACATAAAAATTCAACAGTTAAATAAAAATGCTTTGTAAAGGACTGTGTACAAATACAAATATCACAGATAGATATAATTAAAATTTAGAATAAAACTCAGTATCACGTAAAAATTGCAATAAAAGTTTTGGATGGAATCGAAAGGATTCCATCACAGTTCTTGGTCCAAATATATATTTTCGAATTTCTTTCAGAATTTACGAGAAATGTTTTGTTTTTTTATGACTATTGATTATTTTTGATGTTCAAGTCGACTAGAATAAAAAAAAAAAAAGGCACCGTGAAAAAAAAAAAAAAAAACGCGTGGGTGTCCACTGTGAAGATACAAAACCAACAACACAATAGACGTTATACAGTGAAGCCAAAAAAGCTTACCCCTAGGTAACACACCTGAACTCCAAGGATACCAAGGTCACTGCCTTATACCTGCACCAAGGCCATTGTTTCCTACCAAGGTCACACACCTGCACCAAGGTCATTGTCTGCTACCAAGATCACACAACCACACCAATGCCATTGTCTCCTGCCAAGGTAACACACCTGCACCAAGGCCATTGAATCCTATCAAGGTCACACACCTGTACCAATACCATTGTCTCCTACCAAGGTCAGACACCTGCACCAAGGTCATTATTTCCTACCAAGGTCGCACACCTGCACCAAGGTAATTGTCTCCTACCAAGGTCGGCACACCTACACAAAGGTCATTGTCTCCTACCAAGGTCACGTAATCAGGGAAAAGTAGGTAATGGCGCCATACAGGCCCTAATACTACTGATCATTTAATTCATGCACACAAGTGGCCGCTCATATACTGCTACCTGTTTCAACAATGCACGCAAGGATAATATACAAATGAATAATAACTGCGTAAAGAAACAAATTCGCAGATGTGAGAAAAAACAAAGCATTTACTATTCAATAGAGTTGATCTGCGTTGCATTGAAGAATTGAACTTGACAGTTTTGAAGTACACTGAAGTGCACGATTCAAAAGAATATTTAGGTCAAAATGTGTATTGTAAACCATACAACGAAACCCCTCTAAACTGGACACCCACGGGACCAAGTAAAAAGGGTATCTGTTATGTATGTATTGATGTACATATTGATGTATGAATATCTCTATGTTGTTTGTATATCGAGGTTGACTGTTACATACATAAATATTAACGCACTGGCACAGGAGATAATTAACTCTTTTCTGGTCTCACAAATTGTCCCATGCCTTTGCTGCGACTCGAACCTGTGGCACCGAATCGCCCGAATATTGCAGACTAACCACGATACGTTCTGAGCTATCCAGACATCCATAAAAAAGGATGCTGTTTAACTCAACCACAATCATGGGGCCTACAATCTAAGCGGTCGATCCCGCTTACGTGTATGTATGTATGTATGTATGTATGTATGTATGTATGTATGCATTTTTATATTTTGAATATCTCTATTGCATGTATGTCGGGTTTTGACTTTAACATACATATATTCAATGACGCACTGGCACAGGGTATATTAAAATCCTTTATTGCCTTCACAAATTTCCTCATGCCGTCACCGAGACCCGTATGTATGTATGTATGTATGTATTGATGTTTATACCCCACTTCCGGTCTCGTTGTCATGGTTTCTTTTGTTAAAAGTGTAGGTGTATTCATCGATACACCTACACTTTTCCTCCAAAAGTGGAGGTGTATTACAACAGAGGAAATGTGTATGTGTATCAAGATACACATATACTTTTCATTTAACTACTCCTGTTTTTCTTATATTTGATGAGCACGTGTTCATTCGGAGAAGCGCACTACTGCGCGAATGTTATAACACTTTCCGTCATGTTCACTCTTGCAATGGTCGGTTGTAACGCACGGTCTTTTAAATCCTTCAACACTTGACTAAAGTCTTTAGATATCCATGTTGGAGGGAATGTAGACGGATTTCCCCCCGTGTTGCACACCTGTCCAGCTGTCATATACCTGTATTATACAACACCACGTGTTCTTAGACGTGCTCGTGGGAATCAGTAGCGTAACTGTCTCTCCAAAAAAAAAATCCAATGTAAGACAAAATGGCTTTGATTGGTGACACTTATCATTTGCATATAACAAAGTTCAAATTATATTTTCGTAATATTTCAACCAATAGAGCGAAGGAAATGCTTTAGTTAACGACGCACTAAACATATGGTTAAGGACGATACAGATATTGAGAAAGGAAACCCGCTGTCGCCACTTTATGGGTTACTCTTTTTGATTAGCAGCAAGGGATTTTTTATATGCACCATCCCACAGACAGGATAACACATACCACGGCATTTGATATACCAGTCGTGGTGCACTGGCTGGAACGAGAACTAGCCCAATGGGTCCACCGACGGGGATCGGTCCTAGACCGAACGCGCATCAAGCGAACGCTTTACCACTGGGCCCCGCCAACCAATAGTGAGCCATCTAATTGCACAAGCACAGCAGATGGGGCGGGGCGTAGATCAGTGGTACAGCGCTCGCCTGATGCCCGTAAGAACAATATCTGGAGGTGGTGGGCACAATCTCTAGTGAAGTGGGCACGGTCTCTATTGTGTGGTTTTCGGCTTGGAGACAAAAGTCACATTTATTTTATTTAGAGTAGAACAAAAAACTTACATTGTCGTCAAGTGGGGGTCACCTAGTTCCTACGGGCCTAATGCGTGCGTATATGTGTATGTCTCATTAACGATAAGAAAGGATTTTTCTTCAAACGACTGTTCTTTGTCATTTTAAACAGGTCAGAATGCCGTAACAATGGGTGTAAAATGTCGTAACCTATAAATGTAAATCGTCCACATGTTCTAGCTTTTCTTTCTGAACAGAGAAACATGCATTTTATGACATTGTAAGACAATATATTAGCAATAAATGCCAACAAATATTTGTATTACTGCAACCCTGAAATTGGGTTTTGGATGTAGATAACTGGGTTACGTATATATTTACTCCAGTGTTTGTATAGTGTCATGCGTTGCATAGAATGCACGAGCGGGAACTGTAGGTGTGGACCCGTGTAGTTTTGGGGAACCCTGTACCTACCAGCCTGTAGTCCGATTGCTTAGATTAGCTTAATAACTAGTTTAACGTGTCCATATACCACTATGGTTTCGAATACGCCTATCCCGAGTACTGCCTCCGATAGGATCGGGGGTCTGACTCGGGACCGATTGCTTAACCACGACGCCACCGATGCCGGTGTCGTTATTCCGCTACGGTCAGGTCATAGGGCTTTACGCGCACATTCAGAGATAGCTGTTGTAGCGCACGCTAAGAAACGAACGACTTTTTATGGACCGGTCGTGGGACACTTGTTGGGACGGCGGGAATCCCCGCGTCCATACACGCCTGTGTTAACAGGTTTTATTAATTTGTATTTGTTATATTAAAACAATAAAAACTGCCTCTCTCTATTGTAAGATTTTTTCGTGTATTATCACCGAAAATAGGTATGACAAAGTTTGATGTCACTTTGTGCTGCATATCTGCCACCAGCTTAAAATGACTCACTTTTCAACACAAATATTACAGCTTCCAAATGAAATACAGTGATATTAAATACATGTACATACACAGCGTTTTATCGTCTTTCCAACAAATATAATTATTTATAATTATTCGGTTACAACTACACAAATAACGATTTTCAAGAGAGCTCTGTCAATGACGTCGCATAAAAAAGTATGTCGTCGAGGCCATTTTTACAACTGATAGGGTCACATGATAATTTGTTTCAACGCGGCGTCTAACGTCAATGGCTTCTTTTGGAAGTGTTTTGAGGCGTTAAGACGTGGCTCATTGTAGAGAAAGGTCGAATTTGTCACTGATAACGAAATGTGATATTTTAAATGTAGTTTGAAAAACACTGAACTTCAAATGGATTTTGAATAATATAATTATATTTCTATACTTTGGCACATCGAGTTCACATATTCATTTGTTAAATTGTACCTATTTCTATGTTTTCTTTGAAGTTTCAAGTCATAGCGCATTTAAGCATAAGCCGTGCTAACTGATTTGTCTTATGCAGCCATTTTATCAATCCCATAATGCATCGCTTCAAGATGGCACTGCCTATGTTACATGTGTTTTTTTTTTTTGTTTTTTTTAAATATATATTAAGTTGCTGAAAATGCGTTTTGTTATAACAGACCATGTGTAAAATTTCGGAGGTGAATATAACTCTAATACATTATGGCTAGCGAGCTGTCACCCACAATTAAAGTATTTTGGTTGTTTCTTGCATGGATTTTTTTTTTTTTTTAAAGCTGCCATCTCACCTCATATTAATTAGCATAACTTCGTTTAAACATAGAAACACACCCACAGTTTTTATAAAGAATTGTGTGTGACACAATTTCACTAGTTAAATAATAAAAATAGACATTTTAGGTAATATTCCGACCAGCACACAGTACCCTCCCCCACATGCTATATTGTTCGTTTTCAGTGTATTTTCCTGGGAAACATGACCCGACCCCCACCCCATTCCCAACATACACACTAAAAACTTAGTCTGGACCTCCTCTACACCATTTCCTGCACAGGCGTAGAAATAGAATAATATAGAAAATAGAAATATTTCGTTTCAACGCTTCAAATTAATTTTATATAGCAGCTTTAATAGCAGCAAAAATCTACCCAGTAACATTAGTATTTGTATAAACATGTTTATGTTGGTCTGACATGTCGATTTTTAAAGATAGGTAGGGCCTAGATGTCCACCATGTTAGAATGGAGACATTGTTGTACACATAACTGTAAGCATAATTGGCAGGCAAATCAAAACATAAATAAAACAAAAACAAACAAATTACCCAATCCACTCCCCCCAAAAAACACAGTAACCATACCAACCCAATCCAAATATAAAATACAAAATACCTCCCTCGACACACACACACACACGCGCGCGCCAAAAAAGCACATACAAAAAGACACGAAAAACGAAAAAAAAAAAAAATAATAATAATAACCCAGACGATTTTCTATATATATTTACAGTGACATGAATTAATCACATTTGTATTATTATTATTTAAAAAATCTGCATTTTTATTTTGCAAATGTATTTTTATTGTTACTCAGCTTAAATCAAGACATCCCTCACCAAACCACCACCCCAAAAAACATCAATTCCCAACAACATTAATTTTTCTTTAAAATATTTTCACTATCATTAATCACATTTGTATTATTATCATTTAAAATATAAATAATATTTTTCAGACTTTTATATTTTTTTCCAAATGTATTTTTGTTACTCAGCTTAAATCAAGAACTTCCCCACCAAAGCAAAGAAGACCCCCACCACCACCACCTCAGAAAGATTCGTCACCACCTCCCCCCCCCCCTTACACACACACACACCGACCTTTTTCTTCAAAATATTTTCACTATCATTAAACAGACTGTTTTGCCCTATGGTATTACAATGGACTAGTCCCTGTCACTAGCTTTCGTCACGTGTTCATTCAAATGCCCATGTGCACTGCGTTTATAAAAAAAATTGTACGTAACATTGTTTCACTATTTATGCATAAGAGAAGTTGGAAATGAATTGGGGTATTGTTGCATTGTCCTGATAGGCTAAATAAATATATTAAGTTGTGAAAACAACAACGTCCGCTTTGTATTCCTTATTTTCCGATTTTACGTTTATAACGACGTTAGGGTTCATGGTAATATTTTAACATTATAATCGTATATGTTACCATTTTCCAGTGGCTTCAAAAACACTATTGCATATTCCAAAATAATATTTGGCGTGTTTCATTTTCATTTTAAAGTGAAATATACACATGGCAAATAGTAATTGAGTTTAACTGGCAAATTCAGAAAAATGGGTCAAAATTTGGCAGACATATTTCACAGCAAAGGACTATAACTTCTAATCACTAAATATTTTTCCGTACGGTTTTCACTAATTTACATCGTTTGGTACACATTTGTGCTTGAAATACTAAAACAAATCCTTGACAACCATTTTGTTCTTTTTTTTTTTTTTTTTTTTTTTTCGTTCTTCTACCCACCAAAAATAGCAATACATTATACATTATTAACTAGACTGCTATCGACTGACTGCTGAATAAAGATACACAGAAAAAGAGAGAGAGAGGAGGGAGAGAGAGAGAGAAGGGATAAGGGGGGGAAAAAAAGAGAGAGAAAAGAGGGGGTGAGGAAGAGAGGAGAAGAGAGAGGAGGGGAGAGGGGAGAAAAAGGGAGGAGAAAAGAAAGGGAGGAGAGAGAGGGGGAGGAGAGAAAGAAGGAGGAAGGAGAGAAAGAGAGAGGGGAGGGAAGGGAAGAAGGGGGGGGGGGAGAAGGGGGAAGAAAAGAGAGGGAAAGAGAAAGAAAAGAGAATCAAAGAGGGGGAGAGAGAAAGAGGGGGGGAAAGGGAGAAAAAGGTATAAGAATGAGGAGGAAAGGGGGGGGAAGAGAAAAAAGGAGGTGGAGAATAGAAAGAAAAGGAAGACAAAAAGAAAGAGAAGAGGGAAAGGGGAAGAAAAGAGAGAGAAAGGAGAGAGAGGGGGGGAAGAGGGGGAGAAAGAAAAGAGAGAGGGGGGGAGAGGGAGAGAGGAGAGAGGGAGAAAGAGAGAGAAAAGGAAAGGGAAGGGGAGAGAAGAAGAAAGGGAGAGAGAAAGAGGGGTTGGGAAAAGGGGGGGGGAAGGAAAAGAAAAAAGGGATGGGGAAAGAGGGGAGGAGGGGGGGAGAAAAAGAAAGGGGAAGGGGAAGGGGGGGGAAAGGGAGGAAAAAAGGGAAAAGAGAGAGAAGGGGAAAGGAGAAGAGGAGAGGGAGAGAGAAAGGAAAGGGAAGAGAAAAGAGAAGAGAAGAAAGGGAAGAAAAGGGGGAGGGGGGAGAGAAGGAGAGAAAGAGAGGGAAGAGAAAGGAGGGAAAAAAAAAGAGGAAGGGGGGAGGAAAGGGAGGAGGAAAGGGGAGGAAAAGAAGGAAGGGGAAGAGGGGGGAGGAATAGAAAGGAGAGAAGAGGGGAAGAAGGGAGAAAAAGGAGAGAAAGAAAGGGTGGGGAAGGGAGGGGAGGGAGAGAAGGAAGAAAGGGGGAGAGAAAGGGGAGGGAAAGGAGAAGGAGGAGAAGGGGGGGGAAAGGGAGAGGAAATAAGAAGAGGAGTAAAGGAAGGAAAGAGGGGGGGAGGCAAGAGGAAGAAAGAGGAGGAAGGGGGGGGGGAAGAAAAAAGGGGGGGGAGAGGGGGAGAGAGAAGGGAGAGAAAGAAAAAGGGAGAGGGGAAGGAAGAGAAAAAAAGAGAGAGAAGGAAGGGGGAAAAAGGAGGGAGGAGGGAGGGAAGGAAAAAGGGGGAGGAGTGAAGAGAGGAGGAGAGGGAAAAAGGGGAAAAAGGGAAGAGAAGAGGAGAGAGGAAGAGGGGGGGGAGAGAAGGAAAGAGAGAGGGAGGAGGGGAAAAAGAGGGGAGAAGGAGAAAAGTAGAGAAAGAGAAGGGGGGGGAGGAAATTTGGAAGAAAAGAAAAAGGGGGGAGGAGGGAAAGGGAAGAAAGGGGGGGAGGGGGAAAAAAAGGAGAAAAGGGGGGAGGAGGAAAAAAGGAAAAGAAAAAGGGAGGCAAAGGGAGAGAAAGAGAGGTAGGGGGGGGGGAGAGGGGGAGGGGAAAAAAGGGAGGGGGGGGGAGGGGGGAAAGGGAGAGAGGAAGAGGGAGGAGAGAGAGAGGAGAAGAAAAGAGAAGAGAGGAAAAGAAGAGGGAGGGGGAGAGGAAAGAGAGGAGGAGGGAAAAGAAGGAAAGGGAGAAAAAAGGGGGGAAGAGAGAGGAAAGAGGGAGAAGGGAAGGAGGGAGGAAAGAAGGGGGGGGGGAAAAAAGAGAGGGGGGGGAAGGAAAAAGGAAGAAAAGAGGAAAAAAAAAAAGAGGAAAGAAGGGGGAGAGAAAGGAAGGGAAAAAAGAAGGGGGAGGGAGGGAGGAAAAGAAGGGGAGGGGGGAAAAGGGAAGAAAAAAAAAGGAGAAGGAAAAGAAAAGAAGGAGGGGAAAAGAAGGGAGAAGAGAAAAGGAAAGAAAAGGGGGAAAAGAGGAGGGAAAGAGGGGGGAGGGAAAGGAGGAAAGGAGAAGGGGGAGAAAAAAAGGGGGGAAAAAAAAGGGGAGGGGGGAAGGGGAGGAAGGGAAGAAAAGTAGAGAAGGGGAGGGGGGAAGGAGCAAAGGAAGGGGAAGGGGAAGGGGAGAGAAAGAGGAAAAAGAGGGAAGGAGAAGAAAGGGGGGGGAGGGGGGAAGGAAAAGGGGGAAAAGAGAAGGGGGAGGGAAGAAGGAAGAAAAAGGGAGTGAGGGGAAGAGAAAGAGGGGGAGAGAGAGAAAGGAAAGAGAGGAGGGAGAGGGAGGGGGAAGGGGGGAAAGAAGGGGAGAGAGGGAGGAGGGAAAGGGGAGGAAAGGAAAGGGAGGGAGGGGGAGGAGGGAGAGAAAGAAGGGGGGAAAGAGAGAAAGGAGAAAAAGGGGAAGGGAAAGGGGAGGGGGGGAAAGGAGGGGGAAGAAGAGAGGGAAAAAGAAAAAGGGGAGGGAGGGGAAAGAAGAGGGGGAGGAAGGGGGAAGAAAAAAGAGGGAGGAGGGAGAAGGGAAGAAGAAGAAGAAAAGGAGGGGAAAAAAAAAGAGGAAAGGGGGGGGGGAGAAAAGGGTGAAAGGGAAAAGAGAAAAGGGGAGAGAGGTAAGAGGGGGGAAAGAAAAGGAAAAGGAAAAGAAAGGGAAGGAAAGAGGGAGAGGGAAAGGAGGGAGAGAAAGGGGGGAGGGAAGAAAAGGGGGAGAAGAGGGATGAAAAGAGAGAGAAAAAAAAAGGGGGAGGGGGAAAGAAAGAAAGGGAGAAAGAGAGGAAAAAGGGGGGGGAAAGAAAAAGAGGGGGGGAAAAAGGAAAAACGGGGGAGAAAGAAATGGGGGAAAGGGGGGAGAAAAGGGGAAAAGGGAAGGGAGAAGAAGAAAAAAGGGGGAAGAGGGAAAAAAGGAGGAGGAAGGGGGGGAAAGAGGAGGGGGGGGGAAAAGGAAAGGGAAGGGGAGGGGGAAAGATGGGGAGGAGGAAGGGAGAAAAGGGGGGGGAGGGGAGGAAAAAAGAGAGGAAGGAGAAAAAAAGGAAGGAGGGAGAAAGGGGGGGGAAGGAGAAGGGGAAGGAGAAGAAAAAGAGAAAAAAAGGGGGGGGGGAAAAAGGGAAAGAAAAGGAGGGGGAAAAGAAGGAAGGGGAAGGAGGGAAAGAGGAGAAAAAAGGGAAGAAAGAAGGGGAGGAAGGGGAGAGGGGAGGGGGAGAAAACAAGAAGGGAGAAGGGAAAAGAAGAAAAGAAAAAAAGGGAAAAGGGAGAAAGGGTGAAAAAGAAAGGAAGGGGAAGGGGGAGGGGAAGAGGAAAGGGGAAATAAAGGGGAAAAAGAGAAAGAGAAGGGAAGAGGGGGGAGGTGAAAGGGAAGGAGAGGGTGAAAGGGGAGAAAGAGAGGGGGAAGGAAAGAAAAAGGAAAGGAAAAAGAAAGGGGGGGAAAAAAGGGGAGAGAAGTAGAAAGGAGAGAGGAAGGGAAGGGGGAGGGAAAGGGGGAAGAAGGGAGGAAAGGAAAGGAAGGGGGGAAAGGAAGGAGAGAGAGAAGGAAGGGAAGGGGGAGGAAGGAAAGAGGAAGAAGGGAAGGAGAAAGAGAAGAGAAGGAGGGAGAAAGGGGAGGAGAAGAAAAGGGGGGGGGGAAGGAAAGAGAAGGAGGGAAGGAGGGGGGAGGGGAAGAAGAAAAAAGGAAAGGATGAGGGGAAAGGGGAAGGAAAAAAGAAGGGAAAGGAGAAGAAGGGAGAGGGGAAGAAGAAGGGAAGAGAAGAAGGAAAAAAGAGGGGGGAGGGGGAAAAAGAAAGAAGAAAGAGGGAGGGGGAAGGGGGGGGAAAAAGAAGAAAAGAAGAAGGAAGAAGAGAAGGAGGGGAAGAAAGGGGGAAAAGAGGAAAAAGGGAGAAAGGGAAGAAAGGGAAGAAGAAAAGGGAAGAGGGAAAGAGAGGGAGAAAAGGGGGAAGAAGAAAGGGAAGAGGAGGGGAAAGAAGAAAAGGAAGAAAAAGTGGGGGGGAGAAAAAAAAGAAAAGGGAAATAAGGGGGGGAAGTAGGGGAAGGAGAGAGAAAAAGAAAAAGGGAAAGGAGAAGGGGGAAGAAGGAAAGGGGAGAAAGAGAAAAGAAGGGGAAAGAGAAGGAAAGGGGGGAAAAAGAAGAGGGGAAGAGGGGGGGGGGAAGAAGAAGAAGAGAAAAGAAGGGGAAGGGGGAAAAAGGGGGGAAAGAAAGAGGGGGAAGGGAAAGGGATGGGGGGGAAAAAAAGAGGGGGAAGAGATATTCAATACTAGCCAGTGCCATGTTTGTTCCACTGTCTCATGCACGTAAGCGGGACCGACCGCGTAGCTGGTAGTTAAAGAGCATCCTCTTTTGGATGTATCGACAACTCATAACATATTGTGGCAAGTTTGCAAATTCCGGGCAATTCGGGGCGACAGGTTCGAGTCCCAGCAGCGGCATGGGACAATTTGTGAGGCCAGAAATCATTTAATTATCCCCTGTGCCAGTACGTTAATATCTATATATGTAATAGTAAAAAACGACATACGTGCAAGAAGAATAAAAAGAAGCAGTGCGAGAAGACGACGATGAAGAAAGAGCAGAATAAGAAAACAAAGAAGATGTAGGAGAAAACGACGACGAAGAAGGAAAATAAAAAACATATAAAATACAAAAAAGATGATTAAAAGAGGATTAGACGAAGACGAAGAAGCAGAAGGAGAGGTAGGAATATGGGGGAAATAATCAAAAGAATGTGACGGAAAAGAAGAAAAAACCCTACATAATTAAAATACGAAGGTGGTTGGGGAAAAAAAAACAGTTAAATGAAGAATAATATGGACACAGAGGAGAAGAACTAATTAAATGAAAGTGAGAATGAAAACGAAGAGGAATAGAAGAATAAGGGGAAGTTGATGATGATGAATGAATGAATGAATGAATGAATGAATCAATCAATCAATCAATCAATCAATCAATCAATCTCAATCAATCAATCGATCAATCAATCAATCAATCAATGTTTAACAACACCCCAAACTATAGTAGATGCAACCATGAAGTTGATAATAGTGGCGAAGACAAAAAAGAAATAACTAAAATAGTAAGAAGAACACGACACAGAAGAACAATAACGACAGCGTTGACAAGAACAAAATCAATAACAAAATTGTTTTGTTTAATGATACCACTAGAGCACATTGATTAATTAATCATCGGCTATTGGATGTCAAACATTTGGTAATTCTGACATGTAGTCATCAGAAGAAACCTAATACATGTTTTTCTAATGCAGGAAGGGATCTTGTATGCACACTTTCTCAGACAGCAAAACAAATATCAGGGTATTTGACCAGTTGTGGTGCGAACAAACCCAGTCATTTTGATTGGATCCACCAAGGTGATTCGATCCTACGACGCAAGTACCTCAGACGGGCGCTACCTTGATACAAGCGCACTGATACTAGATCATACATGTTTTATGTTCCTAATCATTTCAGGTTGGTCTGTCTAATCTATAGAAATTGGTCTGAATAATTTATGGGAATGCCAGGCAGATTTAATATTGTTCTCATACTCTGAATATTAGAACGCAAATGAATTTTTTTGTTTGGCTTGATCACACGTAAGTAAAGTTTATTTTTTCTTTTCTTATTCATTGTGCAAACATTAAGTAGAAGTTGAAGATGATGACGATGGTGGTGATGATGATGATGATGATGATGATGATGATGATGATGATGACGATGATGATTTTATATGGGCAAGTTGTCTTATTGAGCTTTATTGTTTATGGATAAAAAATATTTCAAAATAAAGTATGACGCTTTGGTGTTTTTATTAGCCTATATGATTTAAATTTAATTATAAGTATTGTCTGCTATTTCTTTTACGTTCATCTGGGTATGAACAAAAAACATCATCCGCAAACCTATGTGAGAACGGCTTCGCCGATTCACACAGTTTGCAGACGATATTTGTTTCATACCCCGATGGACGTGAAAGAAAAACAGACAATCCTTAAATATAGAATAGTTTGAAAGTTTTATTTTAGTTTCCCCAGATGATGATGCAGTACCCACGGATAACCATTACACGTTTGTTATCAAACCTAGTGGTCTGGTTGCTGATCTATATTTGTCTGCGCAACATTGATGGATTCAAGACACAGATTTATCGGGCTGAAGACACAGTTTCGTTTTTGTACACTAAATCTATCACAAACGTACTGTCGAAAATATTGTGTGCCGGGTCTTGTGCCAGAGATCCAGATTCGTGCCAATCCTGGTACTACAACAGAAAAGAAGAAACCTGCCGCCTCCGAACTTCTGATGTGAGTGTGACAACATTTTGAAGTCTATAAAATAATCACCTGAAAATCAGCAGAAATATAAATATTTTTTAGTAAAATAGGTATAAAGAAAGAAAGAAAGAAAGAAAGAAAGAAAAACGATTAAACAAACAAGCAATACATAAATAAATAAATAAATAAATAAATAAATGAAAACTTTATTACGCTAAAATTGTTTTATATTTTAAAATTTATCCAACAAACCTATCCAAAATTAATCATTAACTTTACGAGAAATTAAAACAGATATAAGGGGAAAAACAAGTAAGCAACTAAGAAACTAAATACATAAATTACAGATAATGTACTGTACAGTTGTTTTACATCTTAGTCTATGAAACAGCCCCATAAAAAACTAACAATAACGGAAATTTAAAGATATATGATATGATAGGATACCATATTAACGTGCCTGCATCCAATTCAGGTTCAGGCACGTCTTTCCCGGGTACAATATCTGTCTTCCCCAGTAAATGGGTCCGGGACAGAATGGGTGGGTGAGTGGGATGGGTGTAAATTATTAAGCCAAAGTAAAACGGAACTGACCGCTCAGCCGAGTATTTATATAATTTGGACAGTCCAAAAATAAACGAGAGAAAACAGAGAGGGTCGGACTATTTAATAATATAGGACAAAAACCATTTTGATAATAATAAAAAAAACATTGAACGAAGGTTTAAACAAATAACATTATATCTATATATCCACGTCCGTGGCCTAGTTATGTTCGTTAAGATGCAAAGCTTGTAGGAATGAGATAAGTTGTATCCTGCCAAGGAAACATCTGGTGACAGTCATTATATGTGGAAGGTATAGTGCTTAAAGGTATATAAATTAATAAAAAGTAACATATCGTTCTAGTACAATCAGCTGGCAGAAATGTGCTTGAAGTCGTACAATTTTTTTAGATCACATACTTTTAGAATTTGATGACTTTGCAAATTTGATGTAAATTAATCGAGGTAACAGAAGAGAACAGAAGAGAGCAATAATATTGCAACTTCGTCTAGAGGGAAACCGTACTCAATTTAAACAAACAACTTAACACTAGAAAAATACCTCACCATAATACCAGCAAAACTGTGAATCTCCATACTTAAATTTAGAACATCAAATCATTACGTCCCAACTGAAATATGACGATGGGCCAACACCCTATAGAAAACATATTATGCACATTATGCGATTCTAATTATATCGGCAATGAATATCATTATTTATTCTCTTGTGCCTTCTTTAAGGAACCCCGAAAATGTTTCTTAAAACAATATGTGTTATCTAAATCTAAAGTGTCCTGAAATTTAAAGAATTATTGATCATTAATAAAATATGTACTCTTCAAAAAAAGAAACGCAAAAGGGTACAAATGGGTTATAACTCCGATTTTATGTTTCCTACCCGGTTCATGCTTTGTGAATATAAGGTCATTGCATGTCCCAAACACATTCCCACGGTTACATTCGATAAAACGCAGCTACTGTACAATAAAGTTCCAAAATGTGAATATTCGCAAAAACGCAGCCACGTGCAAACCATGTCACCACTGCACGTGCGTTGTCTGCACGTGCAACATGAACACCGACAGTATAAAAGTGCAGGGTGTTCGCTTGCCTGGCCTCTGTATCTGGCCGAGAAGTTGACAATCCAGGACATGCCATGTCTCAGTGAACCGCAGAGAAACAATGCCATCGGCCCGACTAGACGCAGCGAATCCAGAACGGCCGTTGCCAGGGCATTCCATGTGTCCCCAAGCACCATCTCCAGACTGTGGGACCGTTACCAGCAACATGGATCAACACGTGACCTCCCTATATCCGGTCGACCACGGGTCACTACCCCGGGCAGGACCGCTACATCCGGGTAACGCCACCTTCGGGAACGATTGACTACTGCCACCTCCACAGCCGCGCAGCAATACCAGGTTTGCGCAGGATATCCGACCAGACCGTACGGAACCGCCTACGTGAGGTAGGAATTCGTACGCCAGACGTCCAGTTCGAGGTGTCATCTTAACACCACAACACCGTCGACTCCGACTGCAGTGGTTGCCAGATTCATCGACAATGGCCTCAACTGCGATGGAGACAGTTGTGGTTCAGTGACGAGTCCCGATTTCTGCTCCGACGTCATGATGGAAGATGTCGCGTGTATAGGCGTCGTGGTGAACGTTATGCGGCAACTGCGTGCAGGAAGTGGACAGATTCGGCGGGGGTAGTGTCATGGTGTGGCAGCCATCTCACACACTGGCAGAACTGACCTGGTCCACGTGCAGGGCAACCTGAATGCACAGGGACTTACATTGACCAGATCCTCCGGCCAAAGGACATCGTTCCAGTTATGGCCAACGCCAAACGCAGTGTTTCCAACATGACAACGCCAGGCCTCACACAGCACGTCTCACAACGGCTTTCCTACAGAACAACAACATTAATGTCCTTCCTTGGCCATCGATATCACCGGATTTGAACCCAATTGAAAGCATCTATGGGACGAGTTTGGACCGACGCCTCCGACAGCCGACAACCACAGCCCCCAGACCCTGCCCGAGCTGGCAGCAGCCTTGCAGGCCGAGTGGGCCACCATCCCCCGGGACGTCATCCGTACTCTGGTTGCTTCAATGGGCAGGCGGTGCCAGGCATTGTCAACACACGCGGAGGCCACACCCGGTATTGACTCCATATGACCTTGACCTTGGTGGTGTGTCCTATCACTTACTCTCACAATGGACTAGGGGTGGAATTGTGAACAATCCTGCAACATTTGGTAATTACGTGAATAGTGAACATTACATAATTGTTTCAATTCTCCCAATTGTTACGACCAATGTGTTTTTGCGGTTTCCTTCTTTTGATTAAGAGTATATATATTATATATATATATATATATATATAGTGAGAATACCATTAATTGCATAGAAAACGTCATTCCAATTGGTTCCAGACGTAGCAACGGGAATTTATTAAATTTCTCGTTGAAGTAACAATTCACGTCGTCGTGGAACGTCCATATCATAAGACCCATTTAATGGGGCAATTTTTCTATTGGGAATTATTGTTTATGGAACCAAACATAATTCAAGATAACGTATGAAGCTTTTAGTGTTATTATTGGCAGGTATCATATGAATTTAATTATATAAGTATTGTCTATTATTTAGTTTGCGTTCATCTGGGTATGAACCAAAATATTAATCCACAAACTTATGTGAGAATTGTTTCGCCGATTCACACAGTTCGCGGATGATGTGTTCACACCCCGATGCACGTAAAATAAGTAACATACCATCTCTCTCTCTCTCTCTCTCTCTCTCTCTCTCTCTCTCTCTCTCTCTCTTCTCTCTCTCTCTCTCTCTCTCTCTCTCTCTCTCTCTCTCTCTCTCTCTCTCTCTCTCTCTCTCTCTCTCTCTCTCTCTCTCTCTCGTCTCTCTCTCTCTCTCTCTCTCTCTCTCTCTCTCTCTTCTCTCTCTCTCTCTCTCTCTCTCTCTCTCTCTCTCTCGTATATATATATATATACATATATATATTCATACATACATATAGTACATTGACTGACACATTTTTTACTGCATATAAGGTACAAATGGATTGGGCACAAGTTATCCAACTTACAAGGCCCTCTCCCATACAATAATGACAATAACGGCGACTACAATTATTACAAGAATATAAAAAAAATATATAATATTCAAAGAGAATTACGTACATGAGAGAAAAACAAAACACAGAGAAATACAAAATAATAAATAAATAATGAATGAATGAATGAATTAACTGATGTTAACAGATTTAGAATTAATTATACATTATTATTATTATTATTACTATTATTATTATTATTATTATTATTATTATTATTATTCAAAACGATGTTTTTTTAGTATTGTTTATATACAATATAGAATATTTGTTTCTTAATAATACCATTATATACATACATACATACTTACATACATACATACATACATACATACATACACACATGAATACATACGTGCATGCATACATGCATACATACATGCATACATATATCATATATTATCTAGCATATCCAGTGTAATCAAAATATGTGATATTTTTTCAGATCACATACATTTCAGAATGTGATGTCTTTGAAAATTAGATGTAATTTATTCGAGGTCACGGCACTACGTTTATTGACATTTAAGCAACCCTACTAAGGTGACACTCTCTAACTGACGTATTCATTGAATCATCAAACAAACACATTTCAATAGCAAGTTTACACTGAAAACCGTTCAGCAACGTTAAGCACTAGGTTATTTTTATATAATTAAATTTCCGTTACATTCATTAAAATATAACGTCATTCCCCTGGTCCAGCCGTAGCAACGGGAGTTTGTTCATTTATCGATGAATGTAAAAATTACATCGTCAGAGGACGGCATACCTGATGACGTCATTTTATATTGGTAACTTCTCTTACTGAGCGTTATTGTTTTAACCAAATATATATATATATATATATATATATATATATATATCTTATATATATATATATATATATATATATTCAACATAAAATATGACCGTTTAATGTTATTAGTAAATATGTTTCAAATTTAATTAGAAGCATTGTCTGTTATTTATTGTACTTTCATCTGGGTATGAAAAACCAAATCACCGGCACAGCTTATGAGAGAACGGCTTCGCCGATTTACACAGTTTGCGAATGATTTCTGTTTGTTCATACTTCGATGCACGTAAAATAAATAACACACAATCCTTAAGTAACGATGTCCATAATGACGTCTTCCAGGTTTTACCTCATTTCCGTTAAAAAAAAGACACCGCTCACATATTCTTACGTAATTTTAATATCGCGTAACGCCTGATTGGATTTAAAGTTGTTTATGCCTAAGATTATATGATGAAGATATTATTACCCTCGTATGTTTCGTTATGGTCAATATATATATATATATATATATATATATATATATTGATGCAAGTTGATGAAAGACTTGTCACGGTCCAATATATTTCTAGACGTAATGAATTAGGTGTGGGATTTGACATTTTATCTTCAAACATTTCCTGTAACTGTATTTTGTTATTATAACTTTCTTATAAATTCATGTTTGTTAAAAACAAAATGTTGATTGTTCTAACGTCCACAGTGATTTCAATTGATAGACATTAAAACCCCCATGATTAACTCTGTTCAGAACGTGCACAGCGGTACAATTAATTGATTACTTGAATTTTCATAATAATTTCCATCCGTTTAACTAAACAAACCCACAAACAAACCCAACATTTATCTAAAACAAATTTATATATGACTTGTTTTGCTTGTACATTTCATTTCGCTTGACGTTTGAGTTGATATTCGGTTAACGCAATATGTTTTGTGGTCCCCACGATATGGACACAACGGTGCTCGACTGCATATGTAAAGTGCTCGTTTTTCTTCCATTTTATTGTCCGAGTGGTTGGCAAATCGTTTGACAGCCAAGTCTTATTTACTTTTGTAACAGACGATGTTTTACATGGCGCATTAATACAATAACAACAGTTCGATGTTACATGTGGGGTATAAGACATGTGGGGTATAAGACACATATATATGAATGCTTGTCGGTTTGTTTTCAGACTAAGCCACCACTGAAATACGATATTGCTTCAGATCTGCAACCAGGGAAACAATGGCTCTCAATGAACTCACCTAAAGGTAAAGATTGCACAGTGGTCGAAATTGGCTAATATTTCTGCCGGATATTCCGTCGGAAAGGTACGATATTTTTCCGGCCCGAATCAAAACGTTCCGGACCAAACATCATTGATTCGAACTAAAGCGTTAATATCAACCATATATAATTGCCGGTCCGAACGTCTGACAGGTAAAATAATCTGGTTTTGACCGAAAAAACCCCGGTCGGAACAGCCGTATTTCGACCACTGATGTGTACATCAAATCATATCGCATTGATCGCAATGTTAATGTGTTTGTAGTAAAAACAATAAGCTTACACCCAATAGTATCTGAGCAGGACACAGGAAGAGGTGCGCACAACGTTTCATTCAACATGAGAGAAGTCTATGTAATATACTTAGCCAAACAAGTTTAGCAGTTCGGTAAATGTGCGTAAATAAAATAAAGCACGTGACTTACAAAATAAAACCAGACACTGGATGCCTCAGTTAAATCCAGCGTCTGATTTCATTTTGTTAGTCACAAGTTTTATTTTATTTAAGCACATTGACCAAATTGCTAAACTTTTTTGGCTAAGTATATTTCGGCAATCGTCGACGACCAAATGGATCCAGCTACTGTGTCTAAAATAAACTCTTTTTCTCTAAATCTTATGCCACAGAATCCAACCATGACATTAAACTTGCATGTTGTTAACCAGTACCAAACGAGCCACGCGGGCACACAATGTGTTCTAAGTCACCACAAGAAAGTACAGCGTCGGATGTCTTCGTGTAATATTGGTACTTTTAAACAACATGTAAGTTTAATGCCATGACTGAACCCGAGAATAATCAGACTAGATTTAGGAACAAATCTGTATTTTAGACATAGTAGCTGGCTACCATTTGATAGTCTACGATTGATCCATTATTACACACAGTCCTCTCTACTCATCCCCAACGACATATCAATAAGGGGAAGGCTACAGGTGACACAATTTAGTACAGTTAATATAAATATGACAGAAAACACTAAAGCACAGTGATTTATTATTCTTCGGCTATTGGGTGTCAAACATTTGGTCATAGTATTAGAGAGGAAACCCGGCACAGTTTTCATTAGTAGCATGGGATATATTATATGCACCATTCCATAGACAGGATAGCAAATATCACGGCCTTTGATATACCAGTCGTGGTGCACTGGCTGGAACGAGAAATAGCCCAATGAGCACCGACGTGGATAGATCCCAAACCGACAGCGCATTAAGCGAGCTCTATGGGCTGGGCCACGACCCGCCCATAAATATGACAGTGTTCGTCGTTATAAAACGCTTCATCTGTCCAGTATATTCCAGTAAAATAATTGAACTAGTCATTAGCGAATCCAGAAAGGGTCACAGGGGCCCTTTTGTGACCCCACCCGCCTACCCATCTGAGGTGTCCTCTGTAATGACTTCTCTTTTTGTTAATCAATAATTTAAAATATATAACATTAAACTGTATTTCCCCCCAAAATGCTCCCGAACCCCCTAAAGAACTCATTCTCTTTGGGAGCTCTGCTTATTTCCCTTTGACGGGACGTAACCAGTGGTCACATATTCACATTCCGACTACAACCTTGCGTCTGTCCCGAATCGGGCCCCTGGCTATCGAGGGACGGGACTCGGGACGGACATGCTCGAAACCTTGGTGGTATATGAGCATTTAAAAAGAGTTGCGCTCCGCTCCAACCTCGCTATGATGCAGACCGCTTTTGCCTTGCTCGAGATTAATCTCCCCCAACTACTCGGGGCGTTGATTAATAGTTTGTGAACTTAACCAAATACAGGTTTAACTACACCGGAAAGCAGGCGACCGTGACTCGTGTCTATTGAGATAATTAAGAAGAAGAAGGAAGGAAATGTTTTATTAAACGATGCACTCAACACATTTTATTTACGGTTATATGGCGTCGGACATATGGTTAAGGACGACACAGATACTGCCCACGTCAAACTTGTCCTTTCTCGAACATAGTCACCGGCGATGGGCGTGTTCGATACCTTCGCGGTATATGAGCACGTTAAAATAATACCCAGATCGGACTTTTAGACCTTCGTTCAAAATTCCATGTTGAAATTAAAAATATTATTAAGTAGTCCATTCCTCTCTTATTTCTCTTATTTATTTATGGATTCTCATAAAATTCTCCAAATTGTATAAATATTCGTCCGAGCAGTCAATTCTTTTATTCTTGGCTTATTAACTTGTTATTTTATTTTTACAATTTTATTAACTTTTTCACTAATAGCTATTCGATCTCTCCTTGAGTGTCTCCCTTAGGTCTCTCTGGGTCTATTCTTAAGTATCTCTGAGTCTAGTCTTAAGTCTCTATGTTTCTATTCTTAAGTATCTCTGAGTCTAGTCTTAGGTTTCTCCTTCATGTATAGAACAACTAATCTTTATTTTATTTCAACATATTTTCGTGCTTATATCCTATTAAGGTTCAAGCACGCTGTCCTGGGCACACACAGCTATCTGGACTTTCTGTCCAGGACAGTGGGTTAGTTGTTAGTTGGTTACTGGTTAGTGGGAGAGAAGAGGGTGTAGGGGGCTTACACTTACCCATTGAGCCCTTAAGAACTCGCTCTGGGTTGGAGTCAGTACCGGGCTGCGAACGCTGTACCTACCGATGGCTTACCCACTGCGCCACCGAGGCCAGTTGACTGCAGAGATACGTTTTTGAAATATATATATATATATATATATATATATATATTTTAAGTCAGTTTGTTCTTTTTTTATCAGTTCTAGCTCACTGTGGAATTCCGTTTGTGAAATGTGTTGTAAGATCTATATTAATCTGCTTGTTCTTATATCATTTATATCTCATGGCAGAGTTTCGTGTGTGAAATGTGTTGTAAGATCTATATTAATCTGCTTGTTCTTATATCATTTATATCTCATGACAGTTTCGTTTGTGAAATGTGTTGTAAGATCTATATTAATCTGCTTGTTCTTATATCATTTATATCTCATGGCAGAGTTTCGTTTGTGAAATATGTAGTAAGATATATTTTCATTAACTTTGTTATTTCATCGTTTCTAGCGCACTGTAGAGGTCCGTTTGTGAAATGTGTTGTAAGATCTATTTTAAATCTGTTTATTCTTTTATCATTTATATCTCACGGTAGAGTTCGGTTTGTAAAAAAAAAAAAATCAATCAATAATGTTCTTTCATTATTTCTTGGGGAGGGACGTAGCCCAGTGGTAAAGCGTTCGCTTGATGCGTGGTCGACTTAGGATCGATCCCTGTCGGTGGCCCCATTGGGCTATTTCTCGTTCCAACCAGTGTTCCACAACTGATGTAACATAGGCCGTGGTATGTACTATCTTGTCTGTGGGATGGTGCATATAAAATACCCTTATTGCTAATCGAAAAGAGTAGCCCATGAGGTGGCGACAGCGGGTTTCCTCCCTCTACATTTGTGCGGTCCTCAACCAAATGTCTGACGCCATGTAAATAAAACGTGTTGACTGCGTCGTTAAATAAAACATGTTCTTTCCTTCCTTCATTATTTCTAGGTCACTGTAGAGTTCCGTTTGTGAAAAATGTAACATCAGCTGTAGGTCGAATCACGACGTATGACGGAGCCGTTCTGTGCGAGCCCGGCTTCTGCTTCTTTGAATGGAAACACGCAGCCGAATGCAGACGAACTGGAGAGTGGACGACAGAGTGTGGCAGTTGTAAGCAGATTAAGTGGGAATACTTTTCGGATGTTCCGGGTGCTCAGGTGACTTACAGATTACGAATATCTCGATTTGTATTTAACTTGAAACAGCACCCTTAATGAGTCTCTTTTAGCATGATTTTTGTCCATTCTATTGGCACGGAGAGCTCATCAGATATTTACAAATAAATGGGTCGGGAAAAAAGATACTCTTTTGTGCGAGGCGCTTGAAGTAGCTCAGTGGTAATGCGTTCGCTAGATGCGTGGTCGGTCTAGGATCGATCCCCGTCAGCGGACCCACTGGGGTATTTCTCGCTCCAGCCAGTGCACCACGACTGGCACATTAAAGGCCGTAGTATGTGTCTATGGGATGGTGCATACAAAGGATCCATTGCTGCTAATCGAAAAGAGTAGCCCATGAAGTGGCGACAGCAGGTTTCCTCTCTCAATATCTGTGTGGTTCTTAACCATATGTCATGAGGCGGAATGTCAGTGGAACTTTGGGGGAGGTTTGGATGGGATCGTTAAAAAAATGAAAATGAATATATAATAAAATTATAACTGTCACAAAATTTAGGGAGGGCCCGGGCCCCTGCTCCAGGTCCCCCCCCCCCCCCCCCCCCCCCCCCCCCCAGGATCCGCATCTGGCGACACCCAACAGCCAATGTGTATTTTACTGCTGAGGTGTCGTTGAACATTCATTCATTCATTCATTTGATCAAACTGCACTATATCAACATAACATTCTCGCACCCACCCTCCCAAAGCTAGACTCTATTATAAAATCGTAGATCCGAGCCTGACTTTAGTATTGTTTACAGGAGTCTGGTGAACACAAGATTGTACTTCCGATACCGATTACTCTTGGATGGAGCGTCAGCTGGAAGGGGAAGCTGGATTCACTTGGATCGGGGTACGCACGCACACACACACACACACACACACACACTCTCACTCACACTCACACTCACACTCACACTCACAGACACAGACACACACACACAGACACACACAGACAAATGGAAGGGTACACACACGCAAGGTCGGGCGGACAAACACTCGGACGGGCGGACAAACTCGTAAGGGCGGACACACACGGACAGGCTGACATACACGGACGGGTGGGCATTCATACTCACACACACACACACACACACACACACACACCACACACACACACACACACACACGCGCGCGCACACACACACACACATACAGACACGGACTCCCATACGGACGGGCGGACACGGACACACAAGAACGAGCGGACACGCACGGAAAGGCGGACATACACACTGACAAGCGGATACACAGACGGACGTGCGGACACGCACGGAAGGACGGACAGACACGGACGGACACACACGGACGGACGGACGGACACACATACACTCACACACGGACGAGCGGACACACACACAGGCACAGGCGGACACATACATACGGGCGAGCAAACACACGGATGGGCGGACACACATACACACAGGCGGGCGGACTCACATGCGGAAACATACGGACAGGTGGACACACATTCGGGCGGACACACACACACGGACGGATGGACACACGCGCACGGGCGGTTACAATACGGACAGGCAGACACAAACACGGACGGGCGGGCACACAGACACGGACGGGCGGACAATACACGGACGGGTGGACTCGCACACATATGGGCAGACACACATCCGAACGGGCAGACACACACGGACGTGCAGACACACACAGGGACGGGCAGACATGCACGCATGGGCGGACACACACGGATGGAAGGGTATACATACGCAAGGTCGTGCGGACACACACACGGAAGGGCGGACACACTCGTAAGGGCGGACACACCCGGACTGGCGGACATACACGGACGGTGGACATACACACAGACGGGCGGACACACCCCGAAAACATGCGGACCACAACCTAAATATCTAGGTCATATCATATGGCAAAAACATGAACGACGATTAAAGAAATTAAACGAACGAGTATAGATCCCTTTGTGTACATGCAAACATGTTGTAGCCCCCCCCCCCCCCCCCCCGCGGCGATTTGCAAAATGTTCAGAATCTGTTAAAAACACAATTATTTGGAGTTATTGTAGTAATTTGTAACGCGGGTGCATTATGGGTGAAATTAAGCAGGATACCATGAAAGATCTTAACATATGTTATAATAATGATACCGATGGATGAATCGACAACGTACGACCATACAGTGCCAGCAAGATGTTTGTCAGTCATCGAGTATAAAAAGGCTTTGGCGCTTTACTTCGCTCACAGCATATTCGCTGAAGAGCAGAATCGAAACACAAACTTCAAAACGACCTACTTGCCCACCTGCGTGTTACAACTGTGTACGTCAAATCTGTATGTGTAAATCGCTGGCACAAGCTGCTGTATATTATGTAATCAGTTTTGTATGTGATGTTTATATATGTTCTATGGATCTCTGATCTGAAATAAAAATCTATTATTATATTATTATTATATACCACTAGGGTTTCGAACACGCCCATCCCGAGTCCGACCTCCGATAAGATCGGTGGCCTGACTCGGGATGTGGGGGGGGGGGGGGGGGGGGGGGGGTTAGGTGAGGTTTGAAAATGGGCAGAATTTTTTTGAAAATAGCAATTAGTTAAAAAGGTTAATGAATTATAAAAAAAAAAATAATAACAATAAAAAAAAATTACAAGCCAAAAATAAAAAGAATTGACTGCTCGGCCGAATATTTATATAATTTGGAGCATTTTAGAAGGACAGTCCAAAAATAAATAAGAGAAAGAAGAGAGGATCGGACTATTTAATAATATTTAAAAGAAAAGTAATTTCGACATAAAATTTTGAACGAAGGTCTAAATGTTTAAAGTCCAATCTATATAGGTCTTCCACGTGAGGGGCCTCGTTAAGGCCGTTAGGGTGTGTAGGTTTGGCTCTACGGCGAACTGATGAGCGGAGAACAGGCAAAGGCGGGATGAAGTGCTTCCATCTCTGGTCGGCGAGGATGGTTATTAACACCAATCCGGTAGTCGTTGTCCGAAAAGGGCCTGACGATCCTGTGGATGGTGTGGGGGCTATCCATCTCTTAACTAGGACCGCTTGTCGGTAGGACTCCTTCTCCCGGCGCCGGATATTAGTACCAACCCCGTCTTGCGAGGCTGTAGACCTTGATGGTTGGTGTAGCTCGTAAGCCGCTTCCATCAGGCAGTTTTTTCAAGCTCTGGTTCCAGCTAGTCCGCCCATCAGTGATGCCGGATCCGAGGTGTCCCCCGCATCTGAACGATTTAAGGAAAGCCGGACCTGATTTTCCCCCGATCTGAACTTCCAGACGGCTTTCCGAGTCGGCGGGGGGACGGTGCCTGTGAAGGTGGAGGTCTTGCCTTGTCAGGCTGGTCGCTCGGCTGAGCGACGACACCTTCCTCTTCGCAAAACGGCTCCTGCCCGGACCGCCGCCTTCCGAAGGGGCAGACTGGGTGACAGTGGCCAGTTACGTGTAGGCGGTGGCGTAGAGGGAGATGGAGGTCCGTCTGCGGGGCGTGTCCTGCACATCGGCGCGTTGAGAGCATCCCTCGGTGTTGACGGCCGGGGTCCGGATGAGCTGTGGTCCTTTTCGTCTTGGGCCGAGCCGGGGGCGGCGACGCAGAAGGGACCGCTGCTGGCGGTTGAGCCGCCCGTTTTGTTCCCCCCTGAGCCGCTCCTGGCGCACGTTTCTTCTTTCTCCGTCCTCTTCCCTTCCTCTTCTGCGAGTCCGAGTCGCCGTAAACCAAAGTCACGGTTGCCCGTGACCCGGTGTACGCGACGCGAAACTCCAGCAGTGATCCAAAGCTTGCAATCAATCCCCACAGGTGGGGTGGCAAGTCGAGAGCACAGGCGACAGCGTGCAGCTTCATCGAGAGTTAGCTTGGAAGTGCTTCTCTGTAGACTATAGTTTTTTCTAGTTAGACCCGAACGAATCGAAATTCAGCCAGTCAGTACACGGCCCATTTTCGGTGTCTACTAGTCGGTCCGCGCAGTCGCTGGACACAACTAAATTCGTATTCCAAATTCCGCCCACCTCAAACTTATCCCCCCCCCCCCCTTCTCTGTCCTGGACTTAGTCACTGGCAAAGGCCAGAGATTAGGCCCAGGACAGACATGCTTGAAACCTTCGTGGTATAGGAGCATGTAAATAATTGTTGGAATGGAATGGATTTAAAGTTGTTTATGCCTAAGATTATATGATGAAGATATTATTACCCTCGTATGTTTCGTTTATGGGTCTATATATATATATATATATATATATATATATATATATATATATATATATATATATATATATATATGTTGATGCAAGTTGATGAAAGACTTGTCACGGTCCAATATATTTCTAGACGTAATGAATTAGGTGTGGGATTTGACATTTTATCTTCAAACATTTCCTGTAACTGTATTTTGTTATTATAACTTGCTTATAAATTCATGGTTGTTAAAAACAAAATGTTGATTGTTCTAACGGTCCACAGTGATTTCCAATTGTGATTTAGACCATTTAAAAACCCCATGATAACTCTGTTCAGAACGTGCACAGCGGTTACAATTAATTGATTACTTGAATTTCATAATAATTTCCATCGGCTTAACTAAACAAACCACAAACAAAACCCAACATTTATCTAAAACAAAATTATTTAGATGACTTGTTTTGCTTGTACATTTTCATTTCGCTTGACGTTTGAGTTGATATTCGGTTTTTTAACGCAATATGTTTTGTGGTCCCCACGATATGGACACAACGGTGCTCGACTGCATATGTAAAGTGCTCGTTTTTCTTCCATTTTATTGTCCGAGTGGTTGGCAAATCGTTTGACAGCCATGTCTTATTTACTTTTGTAACAGACGAAGTTTTGCATGGCGCATTAATACAATAACAACAGTTCGATGTTACATGTGGGGTATAAGACACTGGACTCCACCCACGCGGGGTATATATATATATTCGTCCAAGGCTAAATAACCAACGAAATTGGAGTATTTTACATGAAGGGAGATATAGTATATATAGTATATATATATATATTATATATATATATATAATATATATATAAAACATATATATATACACATATATATGAATTGCTTTGTCGGTTTGTTTTCAGACTAAGCCACCACTGAAATTACGATATTTGCTTCAGATCTGCAACCAGGGAAACAATGGCCTCAATGAACTCACCTAAAGGTAAAGATTGCACAGTGGTCGAAATTGGCTAATATTTCTGCCGGATTATTCGTCGGAAAAGGTACGATATTTTTCCGGCCCGAATCAAAACGGTTCCGGGACCAAACATTCATTGATTCGAACTAAAGCGTTAATATCACCATGTTGTATAATTGCCGGTCCGAACGTCTGACAGGCAAAATAATCTTCCGGCCGCAGCTGGTTTTGACCGAAAAAAAACCGGTCGGGACAGCCGTATTTCGACCACTGATGTGTACATCAAATCATATCGCATTGGTCGCAATGTTAATGTTTTTGTAGTAAAAAGAATAAGCTTACACCCAATAGTATCTGAGCAGGACACAGGAAGAGGTGCGCACAACGTTTCATTCAACATGAGAGAACTCTATGTAATATACTTAGCCAAACAAGTTTAGCAGTTCGGTAAATGTGCGTAAATAAAATAAAGCACGTGACTTACAAAATAAAACCAGACAATGGATGCCTCAGTTAAATCCAGCGTCTGATTTCATTGTGTTAGTCACAAGTTTTATTTTATTTAAGCACATTTACCAAATTGCTAAACTTTTTTGGCTAAGTATACTTCGGCAATCGTCGACGACCAAATGGTAGCCAGCTACTGTGTCTAAAATACACTCTTTTTCTCTAAATCTTATGCCACAGAATCCAACCATGACATTAAACGTGCATGTTGTTAACCAGTACCAAACGAGCCACGCGGGCACACAATGTGTTCTAAGTCACCACAAGAAAGTACAGCGTCGGATGTCTTCGTGTAATATTGGTACTTTTAAACAACATGCAAGTTTAATGCCATGACTGAACCCGAGAATAATCAGACTAGATTTAGGAACAAATCTGTATTTTAGACATAGTAGCTGGCTACCATTTGATAGTCTACGATTGATCCATTATTACACATAGTCCTCTCTACTCATCTCCAACGACATATCAATAAGGGGAAGGCTACAGGTGACACGATTTAGTACAGTTAATATAAATATGACAGAAAACACTAAAGCACAGTGATTTATTAATCTTCGGCTATTGGATGTCAAACATTTGGTCATAGTATTAGAGAGGAAACCCGGCACCGTTTTCATTAGTAGCATGGGATATAATATATGCACCATTCCATAGACAGGATAGCACATATCACGGCCTTTGATATACCAGTCGTGGTGCACTGGCTGGAACGAGAAATAGCCCAATGAGCACCGACGTGGATAGATCCCAAACCGACAGCGCATTAAGCGAGCTCTATGGGCTGGGCCACGACCCGCCCATAAATATGACAGTGTTCGTCGTTATAAAACGCTTCATCTGTCCAGTATATTCCAGTAAAATAATTGAACTAGTCATTAGCGAATCCAGAAAGGGTCACAGGAGCCCTTCTGTGACCCCACCCGCCTACCCATCTGAGGTGCCCTCTGTAATGACTTGTCTTTTTGTTAATCAATAATTTAAAATATACAACATTAAACTGTCTTTTCCTCAAACAATGTTCCCGAACCCACTAAAGAACTCATTCTCTTTGGGAGCTCTGCTTATTTCCCTTTGACGGACGGGACGTATCCCAGTGGTAACATATTCACATTCCAACTACAACCTTGCGTCTGTCCCGAATCGGGCCCCTGGCTATCCAGGGACGGAACTCGGGACGGACATGCTCGAAACCTTGGTGGTATATGAGCATTTAAAAAGAGTTGCGCTCCGCTCCAACCTCGCTATGATGCAGACCGCTTTTGCCTTGCTCGAGATTAATCTCCCCCAACTACTCGGGGCGTTGATTAATAGTTTGTGAACTTAACCAAATACAGGTTTAACTACACCGGAAAGCAGGCGACCGTGACTCGTGTCTATTGAGATAATTAAGAAGAAGAAGGAAGGAAATGTTTTATTGAACGATGCACTCAACACATTTTATTTACGGTTATATGGCGTCGGACATATGGTTAAGGACGACACAGATACTGCCCACGTCAAACTTGTCCTTTCTCGAACATAGTCACCAGCGATGGGCGTGTTCGATACCTTCGCGGTATATGAGCACGTTAAAATAATACCCAGATCGGACTTTTAGACCTTCGTTCAAAATTCCATGTTGAAATTAAAAATATTATTAAGTAGTCCATTCCTCTCTTATTTCTCTTATTTATTTATGGATTCTCATAAAATTCTCCAAATTGTATAAATATTCGTCCGAGCAGTCAATTCTTTTATTCTTGGCTTATTAACTTGTTATTTTATTTTTACAATTTTATTAACTTTTTCATTAATAGCTATTCGATCTCTCCTTGAGTGTCTCCCTTAGGTCTCTTTGGGTCTATTCTTAAGTATCTCTGAGTCTAGTCTTAGGTCTCTCTGGGTCTATTCTTAAGTATCTCTGAGTCTAGTCTTAAGTCTCTATGTTTCTATTCTTAAGTATCTCTGAGTCTAGTCTTAGGTTTCTCCTTCATGTATAGAACAACTAATCTTTATTTTATTTCAACTTATTTTCGTGCTTATATCCAATTACGGTTTAAGCACGCTGACCTGGGCACACACAGCTATCTGGACTGTCTGTCCAGGACAGTGGGTTAGTTGTTAGTTGGTTACTGGCTAGTGGGAGAGAAGAGGGTGTAGGGGGCTTACACTTACCCATTTAGCCCTTAAGAACTCGCTCTGGGTTGGAGTCAGTACCGGGATGCGAACGCTGTACATACAGATGGCTTACACACTGTGCCACCGAGGCCGGTTGACTGCAGAGATACGTTTTTGAAAAATGTAGTAAAATGTATAGTTTAAGTCAGCTTGTTCTTTTTTTATCAGTTCTAGGTCACTGTGGAATTCCGTTTGTGAAATGTGTTGTAAGATCTATATTAATCTGCTTGCTCTTTTATCATTTATATCTCATGACAGAGTTTCGTTTGTGAAATGATTTGTAAGATCTATATTAATCTGCTTGTTCTTATATCATTTATATCTCATGGCAGAGTTTCGTTTGTGAAATATGTAGTAAGATATATTTTCATTAACTTTGTTATTTCATCTTTTCTAGCGCACTGTAGAGGTCGGTTTGTGAAATGTGTTGTAAGATCTATTTTAAATCTGTTTATTCTTTTATTATTTATATCTCACGGTAGCGTTCGGTTTGTGAAAAAAAATATTTCAATCAATAATGTTCTTTCATTATTTCTTGGGGAGGGACGTAGCCCAGTGGTAAAGCGTTCGCTTGATGCGTGGTCGACTTATGATCGATCCCTGTCGGTGGCCCCATTGGGCTATTTCTCGTTCCAACCAGTGTTCCACAACTGATGTAACATAGGCCGTGGTATGTACTATCTTGTCTGTGGGATGGTGCATATAAAATACCCTTATTGCTAATCGAAAAGAGTAGCCCTTGAGGTGGCGACAGCGGGTTTCCTCTCTCTACATTTGTGCTCAACCAAATGTCTAACGCCATATAAATAAAACGTGTTGACTGCGTCGTTAAATACAACACTTTCTTTCCTTCCTTCATTATTTCTAGGTCACTGTAGAGTTCCGTTTGTGAAAAATGTAACATCAGCTGTAGGTCGAATCACGAAGTATGACGGAGCCGTTCCGTGCGAGCCCGGCTTCTGCTTCTTTGAATGGAAACACGCAGCCGGAATGCAGACGAACTGGAGAGTGGACGACAGCGTGTGGCAGTTGTAAGCAGATTAAGTGGGAATACTTTTCGGATGTTCCGGGTGCTCAGGTGACTTGCAGATTACGAATATCTCGATTTGTATTTAACTTGAAACAGCACCCGTAATGAGTCTCTTTTAGCATGATTTTTGTCCATTCTATTGGCACGGAGAGCTCATCAGATATTTACAAATAAATGGGTCGGGAAAAAAGATACTCTTTTGTGTGAAGCGCATGAAGTAGCTCAGTGGTAATGCGTTCGCTAGATGCGTGGTCGGTCTAGGATCGACCCCCGTCAGCGGACCCACTGGGGTATTTCTCGCTCCAGCCAGTGCACCACGACTGGCACATTAAAGGCCGTAGTATGTGTCTATGGGATGGTGCATACAAAGGATACGTTGCTGCTAATCGAAAAGAGTAGCCCATGAAGTGGCGACAGCAGGTTTCCTTTCTCAATACCTGTGTGGTTCTTAACCATATGTCAGACGCCATATAACCGTAAATAGAATGTGTTGAGTACGTCGTTAAATAAAACTTCCTTCTTCTTTTGTGTGACACGAGGGTTGAAATTGTTCAAATGGCACGGCAGACACACCATTTTATATGTAACACGCTGTATCATGAAAAACCACAGGAATTATGGATATATACGAATTCGAGAAAATACAAAACAAATAAATAATAATAATAACAATAAAAAATAATCATATTTAATTTTTGCTAGAAAAGTAATATTTGTTTCAAAACAAAATCGATGTTGATGTTTTTAGAGCTAAGATAACCAGGTAAACAACACACGGATAAACAGTAAACACATTGGAACCATGTCAAAATTGTCTGCTATGTCGATTACTGTAAACAATTCAGGCGCGCATTGTAGAAATGTAACACGTGGCCCCAACTCTTTATTTTTTGGTCACGTGATTATTATGATTTTGGATGAGTTGATCAGACTTGTGACCATTGGCGGATCCAGAAAATCCATTTAGGCGGAGGGAGGGGGGCAATGACATGAGGCGGAATGCCAGTGGAACTTTGGGGGAGGTTTGGATGGGATCGTTAAAAAAATGAAAATGAATATATAATAAAATTATAACTGTCACAGAATTTAGGGAGGGTCCGGGCCCCTGCTCCCCTCCCCCCCCCCCCAGGATCCGCCTCTGGCGACACCCAACAGCCAATGTGTATTTTACTGCTGAGGTGTCGTTGAACATTCATTCATTCATTCATTTGATCAAACTGCACTATATCAACATAACATTCTCGCACCCACCCTCCCAAAGCTAGACTCTATTATAAAATCGTAGATCCGAGCCTGACTTTAGTATTGTTTACAGGAGTCTGGTGAACACAAGATTGTACTTCCGATACCGATTACTCTTGGATGGAGCGTCAGCTGGAAGGGGAAGCTGGATTCACTTGGATCGGGGTACGCACACACGCACACACACACACACACACACACACACACACTCACACTCACACTCACACACACACACACACACAGACACACACACACACACACACACACACTCACAGACACACACACACACAAACACACAGATACACACACACAGACAGATGGAAGGGTACACACACACACACACACACAGACACACACACAGACAGATGGAAGGGTACACACACGCAAGGTCGGACGGACAAACACTCGGACGGGCGGACAAACTCCTAAGGGCGGACACACACAGACAGGCTGACATACACGGACGGGTGGGCATTCACACTCACACACACACATACACACACACACACACGCACACACACACAGACACAGACACGGACGGACGGACTCGCATACGGACGGGCGGACACGGACACACAAGAACGAGCGGACACACACACGGAAAGGCGGACATACACACGGACAAGCGGACACACAGACGGACGTGCGGACACACACGGACGGACGGACACACATACACTCACACACGGACGAGCGGACACACACACGGAAAGGCGGACTCACACACGGACGTGCGGACACACACACAGGCACAGGCGGACACACACAGACGGGCGAGCAAACACACGGATGGGCGGACACACATACACACAGGCGGGCGGACTCACAGCCGGAAACATACGGACAGGTGGACACACACATTCGGGCGGACACACACACACACGGACGGATGGACACACACGCACGGGCGGTTACAATACGGACAGGCAGACACAAACACGGACGGGCGGGCACACAGACACGGACGGGCGGACAAGACACGGACAGGTGGACTCGCACACATATGGGCGGACACACATCCGAACGGGCAGACACACACGGACGGGCAGACACACACAGGGACGGGCAGACATGCACGGACGGGCGGACACACACGGATGGAAGGGTACACATACCCAAGATCGTGCGGACACACACACTGACGGGCGGACACACCCGGACTGGCTGACATACACGGACGGTGGACACACACATAGACGGGCGGACACACCCAGAAACGTGCGGACACACCACGGACGGGGGACACACAAACGGACTGGCGGACACACACACTGAGAGGCAGACAAACACACTGACGGGCGGACACACACATGGACAGGCAGACATAAACACAGTCGGAAGGACTCACACACAGACGGACGGACACACACACGGATGTCCGGACACGCACACACGGACGGGCGGACAAACACATGGACGGGTGGACACACACACATAACGTATGGACACACGGACAGGCGGACACACACACCTTCGAATGAACACATACACACAGACGCACAACGACGGGCGGACACACCAAGGGCCGGCAGACAACAACAGATGGATGGGCGGACACACACACGGACGGGTGGAGGCACACACATACGGACTGACGCATACAACTGACGGACACACACGCGGAACTGCGGAGAAACACACGGACGGGCACACACACACACACACACACACACACACACACGGAAGGGCGGACCCATACACACGGACAGGCGGACTCGCATGGATGGGCGGACACACATACTGATAGGCACAAATACACACACGGAGAAACGGACACAAAGACAAAGACGGATGGACACAGACACGGGCGTTCGGACACACACACGGACGGGCGGACACACACACAGACGGGCTGACGCACAGTGACGGGCAGACACACAAGGACGGGCGGACACACACACACGGATTGGGGGACATTCACACAGTCGGACGGTCACAAAACACACGGACGGACGGACACACACACTGACGGGCGGACACACACATGAACGGGCGGACACACATGAAAGGGCGGGCACATGAAAAGGCGGGCACACACGGACGGGCGAACAAACGCATGGACCGACGGATACACACACCTAGACAAACTGACGCATAGCCGGAGGGACACACACACAAACACGGACAGGCGGACACACCACGGACGGGCAGACACACACACACACGGACTGGTGGAAATATACACGGACGGGCGGACACAAACCCGGAAGTCCAGACACACACAAACGCATGCATGTATGAACACACACACGGACGGGCAGACACACAGGCGGAAGGGCGGACGCGCACACGGATGGGTGGACACACACACACACATCTGAACGGACTGACATGCACATACCGGCGGGCGGACTCACACACGTGGACTGACACACACATGGACTGACACATATGTACAGACGGACACATTCACGGTCGGTCGGACGGGCACGCACGTGGACGGGCGAAAGAGTAAGCGATAAATAAATAGGTCGATAGATAGATAGATAGACATACACATGGACGGGCGAAAGATAAAGAGATAAATAGATAGATCGATCGATAGATAGATAGATATATCCACCCTGCTGTACATCCATTACCACACCGTCCACTCCGTTTATCACAAGATGATTTACCAGATTCGTTGCAGTGTCTTCTCGAACATAAGACATCACAACGAGGACCATAGTGATCAGAATCACATTCTGAAAATGTTGAAGTATCAAATTAATTGCGGCAGAATTAATTCACATACATACAGAGAGAGAGTGAGAGAGAGAGAGAGAGAGAGAGAGAGAGAGAGAGAGAGAGAGAGAGAGAGAGAGAGAGAGAGAGAGAGAGAGAGAGAGAGAGAGAGAGAGAGAGAGAGAGAGAGAGAGAGAGAGGAGAGAGGGGTGAGTGGAGAGAGAGGCCGGAGAGAGAGAGGGGGAGAGAGAGAGAGAGAGAGAGAGAGAGAGAGAGAGAGAGAGAGAGAGAGAGAGAGAGAGAGAGAGAGAGAGAGAGAGAGACTGAACAGGCACGCAGACAGACTATTCTGTTTATTGATAACTAACAATGTGATGATTTCTATAATTGGATTTTCAGTTTGACCGTTTCGCTAAATGGTTACTTGCGCCTTCTGGTAATAGATATATTAAGAGTTCGTGATATGCAGTTCACAGTAAAGCTCAGAGTCAGTGATGCCATTAAAGATGAGTTCAACATCTCGATGCGGTTGGACATTTTTGAAATTAAGATTTCTCTCGGATTGGATTACTTTCAGGTAGGATATTTTGTTTTTGTTTTGTTTTTTGTTCAGTTTCCGAAGTATCATCATCGTTCAAAACAAAAGAGGTAAAAAAAAGGTAGATTTACCCTTCTGGCAATTACATAACGGGGTCATGTGCCATTTAATATTCATGTCAGAGACACTAACCGTTTTCGAAAATCGCAGTGACATTATGCCCCCCTCCCCGCCCCCCTCTCTCTCTCTCTCTCTCTCTCTCTCTCTCTCTCTCTCTCTCTCTCTCTCTCTCTCTCTCTCTCTGAAACACAATGAACACGCAAAAACAACTTTTCATTGCAAATAACGACACATTATTAATGAATTGATGGATACTGGCCAGTTATCATCAGTAATCGAGTTGCATTCGCAATCGAAAAGTTCAACTCTCCCATATCAAGGTCAGTATCTGGTGTATCCACCATTGGCCCGTGAGCATGCGTGAAGACGACGGAGAAAGGATTCACACACACACACACACACACACACACACACACACACATCTCAAATAAGCCACATAAATGTTCCTCCACTCCTCCGGCAACGCCTGTGCAAGCTCAGCGACGTTACGCGGTGGTGGCTGCCGGTGACGTACACGACGTCCTAACTCATCCCACATGTGTTCAGTTGGGTTCAAATCCGGTGTAAAGGCGGGTCAGTTCATAACGGTGATACCGGCTTGTTGCAGCAATGCCTGGGTAATTATTGCAGTATGCGGACGGGCATTGTCTTGTTGAAACAGAAAGGGACCTCCTGGCCTTCGGTGACGGCGCAAAAGTGGCTGGAGAATTGGTCTTAGAATAACGTCAACATAACGCTGGGCTGTAAGGGCATCATGGACAATGATGAGATTACTCCTGAAATCACAGTTGATTGCCACCCATACCATCAGACAACCGCCGCAAAACCGATCACGTTCCCTCACACATCCGTCGACGTACCGTTCATGGAGTCTCCTGTACACACGTGCTCTTCCGTTGGCAAAGGATACAGAGAAACGGGACTCATCTGAGAAAACAATGCTCCGGTAAAAGGCTGGTGGATGATTACCGTTGTACGGGCGTGTACACCTGAGTCCAGCCGTTCTGAGTCGACGGATGACCGTCATCGGGTGGATATACCTTCCATGACGTCCTGTCGTGTTGCTTGCTGTCATCGTCGCAGTTCTGAACCGGTCACGGAGGTGGTGTCGTCGAATCTGCCGATCTTGGCGTGGGGTCGTAACGGGACGTTGACCAGGTCGAGGTCGATCACGGACAAACCCGGTCTGTTGATGACGTTCAACAAGTCGTCCAATAGTTGATGGATGGACTCTGAAGGTCCTAGCAATTTGGATTTGCGAAGTCTCCCCCCCCCCCCCCCCCCCATGAGCCATGCCCAACGCTCGCTCCCTTTGTTCTTCTTGGAGTCGTTGCATTCTTAGTGTAACGAGGAATATGACACAGTTACGTGACTTTTATGTGTCCACATCTCACGTGCACTGCATGCAGCATAATTGAGCATGTAGTGAACGCATTTCACACCATTGTGTGTGTTTCCGCTATTGTATGTGTAACAAGAACAAAACCAGGATTAAAACCCAGACATAAATTGTTACTTTAAGTCCAATAAATATATTTTTCATTAATCACAACAAATATATATATAATATATATATATATATATATATATATATATATATTTTTTTTTTTTTTTTTTTTTTTTTTTTAGGTTATCGTGAACAGCAGTAGAGTGACTGTTCGTCATAACCTGAAGTTCTCTACTGTTTCTGAAGACGTATCATCATTGTTTATCTCCGGAGAGGTCCATACCGAGAGTGTCAAATATGAGTATTAAAATGGGGTTGAAAGAAAATCGGCGACATCCGATATCTGAGGGAAGTATCATTTGTTGGTTGCCCATTTAATGCATTTGCTATTTCCAAAATATTACGATTTCCGTATGTAATCTTAACGATATAGCATAGTTCTAGAATTCGCATCACTAATTTGATTCCGACTCCATGTATCAATGAATCACAATGTTTCGGCTATTTCTGCAAGGGAAAATGTCAGTTACGGGAATAGCAGAAAGATCGCGACTGTTTACGGGAGAGTGTTAGAGTTATCTATCAGTTTCAGTTTAACTTATGCCTCATACAGCAATCAATTTTGATCATATTTATTTCATTAGATGGTGTGTCTGTAGTGACTATTCATCACCAATCGTGCTTTCAGTCAACAACATATATGTGTGTTATTGGCGTGTGATATCATAAATAAGACATGTTGTTATCACCAAACGGTATGTAAGAGAAAGCAAAGTAAAGACATGTATTATGGAAATATATTACAGTTATCAACATTTACAAATGCGTATGCGCGGAATATTTCAGAATAAAATGTAAGACCTAAAACCAAGTGATTTGAGCAACTTTTGACCGGCTACCAAACTTTTTACACATACACACATACAAATAAAAGAGAAACCAAACATACAATTTTGAAACGCGACAGAAAAAAAAGAAGAAAAAAAAAAAAAAAAAGCAGGGCCATTTTGAGTAGGTGGTCACGGAAGGGTAAAATTAGTTGTCATTGCTATTATGATCACTCAAGTGTTCTGAGCGTGAAACCACCAGATGACAATGTCAAAAATACAAAAAATGGAAGCCATTTGTCAAGATAGCGTATGTTTCAGAATCAAAGATTCGTAGCTCGGTAACTATACCAGACAGGAATGCGTTTTGTGTGTTAAACCCTAAGTGTTTCCGGCCATAGAACATGGTAATAATATTCTTGAGATTATTTGGTGAACATGTTACCATTATGTTTTAAAACTAGACAAATGATGTGTTATTTCCTTTGTAAAGATGACGAAAAATGGCCCTCCTACTTTCACGAGCTATATACCATGCCGGTTCCTTTTCCATCTCGTCGGCACTAATTACAATACCAAGGAACTCTACATCCCTCTAAAACAGCTTAAAGTTTGGGCATGTAGCTATAAGATCATGCAGAATCTCAAAAACACATTTCATTTTGTAAATAGGTCTCCTGATCCATCAACATGAAGCGTTTGTCACATCCGCTCCTTGACAGGCCTAGTCATTCCTGTGTCTGTCTGATGTGCCACTGTGGTGAATTCACTAAGATCAACATTATTCTTGGGCTCAACTCCACGTTCGATCTCTATCATACAGGTCTACTACGAATTCATCTCCCAACTCCTCACTCCTCGATCACTTGTGTACTCTAAAAATCATGAAACATTTTTTGACATACCATCACTCTGTTTAAAGTTCTTTACCAGTTCAATTGGCCGGCCTCCGGCACCACTGACGTTAATCGATGAAATATGTGTGGCAAGGCATTACCATGTTTTCAACAAAGAGACTCCACCATGAGTATGACGGTAACACAACCTCTTTTGTCAATTAGCTACTCAAACTATTGGGATAACTTGTTCTCCTATGGTCTCCATACACCTGTGCAAGTTTAATGTTGCCCCCAAAGCCTACAAATATTGAGGCCTAACACTATATCGTCCTTGATGGTTGTAACGCATACCTGACCCTCAAAGCGTCTCGCACCGAATGTCAGCCGGACAACTCACGACCGAATGGGTCTTTCGTTTTACTTTGAACCCCATATTTTATCTGCTAGGACAATAACTTCTTCTGCTCTATCTACTCCACCCAGCACCACTCTAACTTTACAGGCACCCTTGATATGTAAAAAAATACTCCCTAGTTTAGGCATGATGACTGGTGCACACAGTCCGTAAACCCGAGTCTACCTCTGAACCTTCAGCACCCTCCAGTTGCTTGCCCCACCAGGACAAACCACAGGGGACCCGATTGATATCTATAACGTGCATGCTACCAAATCAAATCCCATAGACGATAATAGTAGCATTTGTGGCTAAAACTCCTACCTGCAGCGTATCGATCGAAATAAACACAACGGATCTAAATGATACTACCAATCACCCTTAAAGTGAATCAGAAAACAAATTAGGGTCAAGCTGCTCATTTCAGAGATAACGGGTAGCGTGTTTGACTACCCTATTTCCGCACAAAATGTGAGTACTTTTTTTTTTACAGGTACTCCATAAATGTTTCTAGCACAAGGCTACTTCACACAGAATATTAGATGAAATAAAATTGCATACATTGTTTTGTTTTTTGGCCCAGATGAAACATTATTCTTTTATTTTGTTTACAACCACCACTCACATTTATCAGCAATCACAGGACTTGTCGTGTTAATTGTTTTATCAAATGTTGGGTGCACCTCGAACTTGACCCAGGCGGAAGTTATTTGATTTAATCTACCTGCAACATTCTCTGGCCTTACATCTACCGTCTGCAACTATCGCAATATCTGGGATACTACCACCACCGAGTATATCATCCATCAGAGGCTTCCTATGCCCCGGTTCAAGGGACATGCCCTAGTTTTTAAACACTAAGGCATATTTTCGACCATTAAAGCCGTTTTTGATAACTCAAATCATACTTTACTTAGGTTTTATTGTTTAGATTATCTATCTCCGTACATTCGAAGTGGTTTTGGTCAACCTGGTGTTTTTAATATAACAGCATGCATTTCTCATATTTTTAAGAAAACGCACGTGCGTCTGAGAAGTAACAGTTATGGAGTTGAGTTTTAGTCTATTTTTAGAGGGTTTTTCACCATTTCTATGTCACAGACTCGTGTTTCATTCAGTTGTAACTTTATTCAAATGTGTTGCAGGTCTGTAGATTAACTAAACTTAGTGTACATTTTCGTGGGCTGAAACTAGGGTCTGTCCCTGTAAAACTGGTCTAATTTCAGCCACCTCACTCGTCGCCCTGACCTCTATGCCCACGGACATTGCAAACATCATCGTATCGGGTGCAATACTACGTATACGTTCACAGTGTTCGCTCTACTGATGTATAGTACAGTTTATTAGCTTAAAGACTTCCGGCTCATAGGCATACATTTCATGTACAGATCAATAACATTTGACAAGTGGTGCATAATTGGAGGATGGACAATTAAATATGTTGAGAACGTAAACATAATGCGTTTAAAGATATTTACCAATATTACATAATTATTTTCTATTTTGAACAGACAATAATGGCTCAAGTTTAAACACAGATGGCTTACGCCACTAGTATTTCTTAATATATATTGATAGTAATTGAATCTACAATGAACATTTGAAAATAAAGTGATATCGATACTCTATATCATTCTGATTACACATCTGACATTTCCGTTGTGACCTGTCAATACTATAATATCTACCTTGATCAACAAACAACTGGTGAGAAGAAACACGAACTTTTGTTATAAGTGATCAATATTGTGATGAATTATAAAACTCCGTAATTGATTGTCACATGAATGATAAGGGGACAGACCCTAGTTTTTAAACACTACAGCATATTGTTCACTATTAGAGCAACATTGCTTATATGTTACTGTTTACATTATTGATTTCCGTACAACCGAAGTGTTTCAGGTCATCCTGGTGTTTCTAATACCAAGAATGCATGTTTCATATTTTTAAAAACGCACGTGCGTCTGAGAAGTAACGGTTATGGAGTCTATTTTTTAAGGGTATGTCAACGCCACATACTGTTGTTTCACTCTGCTGTATCCAAATTTGTTACAGGTTTGTAAATTAATCAAACTTAATGCCCATCTTTACGTGTTGAAACTAGGGTATAGGTGAACAAATATATATACATTAGTATTTAAATATTAGGATCTGTCCCTTTAACTGTAATTATAGAATGAATGATATAATTGAACATATGCTGGGGTTTGGGTTTGTATTCATGTATACTCAAATGAAACAGATACTGAGTAGGTATTACGTATTAGTGATTTGTAATCTGTTTGAACAAAGAAAGAAAGAAAATTGTATTTAACGATGCACTCAACACATTTTATTTACGGTTATATGGCATCAGACACATGGTTAAGGACCACACACATTTTTAGAGAGAAACTCGTTGTCACCAGTTCATGTACTACACTTTCCAATTACCAGCAAGGGATCTTTTGTATGCACCATCCCACAGACAGGGTAGTACATACCACGGCCTTTGTCCAGTCGTAGTGCACTGGCTGGAATGAGAAATAGCCCAATGGGCCCACTGACGAGGATCGATCACAGACCGATCGCGCATCGAGTGACCGCTTTACCACTTTGCTACGTCCCACCCTTTTTCAAGGAACACGCCAATACATTAGATCACGTTACCCTGTACAGAGACCCCTGGGGACGATATCTGGAGTGGGGGGAGTGTCGGGGGAACAATATCTTGTGGTGGGGCACTATGTCTGGTGGTGGTGGTGGGGGGGGGGGGCTAAGTATATTGGGGTGATGGGGGTTGGGGTGGAGGGTGTGAAATACGGCCTCAGTAAGTGTAGGTTATTCAAATTGATCTTTAGATTATGAATAACAAAATTAAACTAAACATAAATCTGCATTAACTTAGTTAACTTTAAACATAGAGAATGGATGTTTTGTTTAACCCGTGACGCACTCAACACATTTTAAATACGGTTATATGGCGAAAGACATATGGTTAAGGACTACACAGAAAATGAGAGAGAAAACCCACTGTCGCCATGCGAAGGGATACTTATTTCCGATTAACTGCAAGGGATATTTTATATGCACCATCCAACAGACAGGGTAGTACATACCACGGCCTTTGATATGCTAGATGTGGTGCACTGGCTGGAACGAGAAATAGCCAAATGGGCCTATCGACGGGGATGGATACCAGTCCGACCGCGCATCGAGCGAAGAGATATTGTGTGTATGAATGAATGAATTAATGGATGTTTAAGAACATCCCAGCACACAAAAATAAAGCGTGGCTAGGGATCTTTTTATATGCATCGCCCCACAGCCAGGATAGTAAATACCATGGTCTTTGTTACACCATATGTGGAGCCCTGGGACGAGAAATACAGAAATGTGTGTGTGGCTCTCTCTCTCTCTCTCTCTCTCTCTCTCTCTCTCTCTCTCTCTCTCTCTCTCTCTCTCTCTCTCTCTCTCTCTCTCTCTCTCTCTCTCTCTCTCTCTCTCTCTCTCAACTTCACAATCTAAAATTTGAATAAAGTCAATGAGTGTTGAAAGCTGGTATTTTTAAGGAATAAATATAATGGCAATGTCTACACTCACACCACAGCGCATGTGACCCATATGTTGGACCCATTTTGACCCAATTTCATCGACGTCAACGCCAACTGTGGGTACTTGCAATAGACTCCGAGGGAATGGAATAGAGTCGTGTTTAGCGATGAATCAAGATTCACACTGCGATTTGCCGATGGCAGGCAGAGTGTTTGGAGACGACGTGGTGAACGTCATGCTCAGTGTTGTGTTAGTGAAGTTGACAGATTCGGAGGCGGAAGTGTAATGGTTTGCGGTGCTTTTTGCGGAAATGGCCGTTCTCGGCTTCTTGTCATCAGTGGAAACCTCAACGCTGCTACATACCACGACCAGGTGCTAGCCCAGGAACTTGTGCTCATGGTCCAAGCCTGATCTTGACAAGGGATTACCTGAGAAACGCGGGCATTAATGTCATGTATTGGTCTTCTAGGTCGCCCGACCTGAATCCCATCGAGCACGTCTGGGATGTAATGGGGAGACGCCTGCACACTCTCGGGAACCCTCCACAGACTTTGCAGGAACTGGTATTTATTACAAACCAACTTCAAACAAGCGGCAACGCAGAAGTCAGCAGATGTCGATACCTACTATACGATATATTTCTACGAGCTGGGTCAGCAAATGATCTACGTTACGCTCACGTCACGCCAATATTACACTAGTTATATGTTGAGTGATTGTTATGTCATGAGCAATATCTTACACTGGTGTGTTATAAATTGTATTACGGCATGAGACTAAGTCGAGTTCCCAACATGAAACCATTGTTAACGAATAAAAGTTAAAGTTTGTTTTGTTTAACAACACCACTAGAACACCTTGATTTATTAATCATCGGCTATTGGTTGTCAAATGTAGTCTTAGAGGAAACCCGCTACAATTTGCTATTAGTATCAAAGGGTATTTTATACATACCCTACAGACAGAGTAGCACATACTACAGCCTTTGATATACCAGTCGTTATGCACTTGCTAGAGCGAGAACGAACCCACTGTTAACGAATCAAAGCCAGGATGTAACTGTTTTGTGCCATGATTGACAAACAACATTGATGAAACCACGCCCGTCGCTCTATCTATTGACAGCCACGCACACGTTTATTTACCACAGTCTATTGCGTCAATTGTACACTGGCGGTGATACTGACTTTGCCGTCAATAAAGGTAGATAATCAATGTTTGATATAAGGAGCGATATCTGGGGGGTTCGGGGACTTACTCCGTTGAAAATTGTGTAATAAAGATGTCCAAAGACGCGTTTTAGGGAAATTTAGTCATGTATATTTTGGATGATGAATTTAAAATATAATAGCAAAAGCATTGGAACGGGCGAGGAGTGACACGGGACCACCTCTAGGTCCGTCAATATAAATTTATAGGAGAAGACTGAGATGTGCAATGGAGAGGGGAACTTGCAACTCTCGTGTTCCAGTCTAGTTTCTGCATAACCGCTTACCACAGATGGATACAGGTAACGGTGATGAACAAGATACAAAATACTCCAGCAGCAACAGCAAGCGCAATGATAATATAATCTGTATCTTTTGTGGAGTCTCCTTTGCTTGAAATATCTGAAGATGAATTAGAAAACAAAACTAACAATATTATGCAATTAACGGAACAAATACAGAACTCTGCATCAAACATTAAATCAGTATTAAGTAACCATTCAAACGTTATAATTATTGGTTACTTTCAGATTTGTGTCACTTTTTACACAGTAACTACAAAACATCAATAGTGTATGCCTTTCTAAATATATACTCAGTAACTGCATGACAAAAGAAAGTTGTTTTTTTTTTTTTTTTTTCAGTTTAGGTCCTACTATGTTTTGTATCTATTACAATTACCAATGTTTTCTGCCTATTTCATGACCATGTTTGACAGTCTATTTGCAGGTTTGATTTCATCATTAAAAAACAACAACATATATTAAAATATTCGAATTTCGTTTTTAGTTCAGTACATTTGTGTTATCTTGGTATTTTTACCATGTACAATTTCGTGTTGCTTGCATCCAAGTGTTAACAGATTAACTGTTTACATTTTGTATCATCGAGATACAATGGTGCAGGGAGATACCAATACGTGCTGGAGAGGCTGGGACATACTAATGCTGTATAGAGACTAGGTGTTGGGATCAAGTTGAAATCGCTGATAGCGAAATTTTGAAAATTAGATGCTCTCTGATGTTGTTTGTCCTCGAACGGCTTACATTTGGAGTTCTGAGGAGCATACGTTGGCTCAGGTGGGATACGAACCCAGTACCTACCAGCCGTAAGTCAGGATGCTAAAATGAATGCTATTCTTACCTTTTAAACAGTCCAGTCCCTGAAATCCAGAGTTACATCCACCTACACATTCTCCGTCTTGATGAGGACAGACATCTATATCGATGCAGTGTCTGGCAGCGCAGGCCATGACACAGTTGTCTCCGTATGTACCAGTGTCACATTCTACAACAGATTAGTTATCTCCGTATTTATCAGTGTCACATTCTACAACATATTAGTTATCTCCATATGTACCAGTGTCACATTCTACAACAGACTAGTTAGCTCTATATTTACCAGTGTTATATTCTACACTATATTAGGTATCTCCGTATTTACCAGTGTCTCATTCTACAACAGATTATTTATCTCCATATTTAACAGTGTTATATTCTACACCATATTAGTTATTTTCATACTTATCAGTATCACGTTCTACAACGGAAGTGTTTTCTTTAACGACGCACTCAACACATGCTATTTACGGTTATATGACGTTGGGCATATGGTTAAGGACCACGCATATTTCGAGAGAGGAAACCCGCTGTCGCCACTTCATTGGCTACTCTTTACGATTAGCAAAAAAAAAAAAAATGTATGCATTAATTCTAGTTATCTCCTTATTTACCAGTATCACGTTCTACAACTGATTAGTTATCTTAATATTTACCAGTGTCACATTCTATAGCAGATTAATTATATCAGTGTTTACCAGTATCGCATTTTACAGGATATTAGATTTTGCTATGTACTTACTGTCAGTGCAGGTTTCTTCTTTCCAGCCGGCATCACATGGTCCATCACACGAACCAGTCACGTGATCACATGGGGCATCGTCAGCTCTACAGTGTCTGGCACTGCATGCCGAACTGCATCCTGGGCCATATTTCCCGTCACACCCTGTGAACATAATTTATTTAATAAACTGTACGAAATTCAGTTGGCTAAATCATTTAGTGATTCAAATGAAGATGTTCGTTTGTGTTTCGTATTGTAAATTTATTTAAAAGTGGCTCGCCAGCCCCGTTTTCATTGTGATTATTAAATTTTCTAAAATGATGAAAATATCCAATTTAATTGTAGTAGGCAAAAATTACGGACATTCGATCCTACATTATGACCACTGATATTCAAACTGACAGTATGTCGTTGAATGTTATACTATGCTTGTAATAACTTGAACGTCATCTGTAATACCTAGTGTTTCGTTACTTCTTTCCATCATTATAGCGTTGAATGTTATACTATGCTTGTAATAACGTGAACGTCATCTGTAATACCTAGTGTTTTGTTACTTCTTTCCATCATTATATCGTTGAATGTTATACTATGCTTGTAATAACGTGAACGTCATCTGTAATACCAAGTGTTTCGTTATTTCTTTCCATCAGTATATATTATTAGAAATGGAAATACGTTCAATAATATTAGTATTTTATATCTTATGAAAATCTATGTGTAGTTAATATAAACCTAATTTGTTAAACATATATGTCTCATTTGAGGACTTAAAGTTAGACGACAGTGGGATGACGTCCTTGACAGTAACACAATAAAATATTATCAAAAATATGTTATTAATTTTGTACCACTGAGTGTGCTTTATTTTGCGTCCAATGTACTATTTCCTAAATGTTTACTACAATTCTCAAATAAGTCTAGGGGAAAAAACAGGATCTAGAATGTATGGCATCAAATAGGTCGAATGCATAAAACTATCTTAAGTTTCTTAGGCAACGTAAGGTCGTCCTTGCAAGCCGTTTTACGAGATCGCAAAGTTGCGAGAGTTTAGTTCAATGACAATGTAGTTAATATAACAGTATAATGGACGTTTTACCTGTACAGTCGATGCCTATGTAGTCGCCTTGACACTCCCCTCCACACGATCCGTCAACATGATTACAGCTGGCTGCTTTATTTTTGCACTGTCTTTTGTTGCAGTCCAACGCACAATCTCTGCCATACAAACCGACATTACAACCTGAAATAATGTAAAATATTTAAATATATATCCTTGCCCACCATTTTGTTTTATTGTACCACTCTTTACTGATTACTGTTGTTTTTAAATATATATCCTCCCACACCATTCTGTTTTATTGTACCACTCTTTACTGATTACTGTTGTATTTAAATATATATCCTCCCCCACCATTCTGTTTTATTGTACCACTCTTTACTGATTACTGTTGTATTTAAATATATGTCCTCCCACACCATTCTGTTTTATTGTACCACTCTTTACTGATTACTGTTGTATTTAAATATATATCCTCCCACACCATTTTGTTTTATTGTACCACTCTTTACTGATTACTGTTGTATTTAAATATATATCCTCCCACGACATTCTGTTTTATTGTACCACTCTTTACTGATTACTGTTGTATTTAAATATGTATCCTCCCACACCATTCTGTTTTATTGTACCACTCTTTACTGATTACTGTTGTATTTAAATATATATCCTCCCACACCATTCTGTTTTATTGTACCACTCTTTACTGATTACTGTTGTATTTAAATATATATCCTCCCACACCATTCTGTTTTATTGTACCACTCTTTACTGATTACTGTTGTATTTAAATATATGTCCTCCCCACCATTCTGTTTTATTGTACCACTCTTTACTGATTACTGTTGTATTTAAATATATGTCCTCCCACACCATTCTGTTTTATTGTACCACTCTTTACTGATTACTGTTGTATTTAAATATATATCCTCCCACACCATTCTGTTTTATTGTACCACTCTTTACTGATTACTGTTGTATTTAAATATAATATATGTTTTATTGTACCACTCTTTACCATTTCTGTTTTATTGTACCATTCACTCTTTACTGATTACTGTTGTATTTAAATATATATCCTCCCACACCATTTTGTTTTATTGTACCACTCTTTACTGATTACTGTTGTATTTAAATATATGTCCTCCATTCTGTTTTATTGTACCACTCTTTACTGATTACTGTTGTATTTAAATATATATCCTCCCACACCATTCTGTTTTATTGTACCACTCTTTACTGATTACTGTTGTATTTAAATATATGTCCTCCCCCACCATTCTGTTTTATTGTACCACTCTTTACTGATTACTGTTGTATTTAAATATATACCCTCCCACACCTTTCTGTTTTATTGTACCACTCTTTACTGATTACTGTTGTATTTATTTGATCCTCCCACACCATTTTGTTTTATTGTACCACTCTTTGCTGATTACTGATTGTTAAGGATTTATAATAGGATTTTACACTTGATGGGTTTTGCTGACTTATGGTATACATGTCAGGGCCCCGTTCCACAAAATAATTGTAGCTAAGGTTAATTGTAGTGACTTAAGGTGAGTTTTACAACTGGCATCGTAAACTTTACAACCGTTCCACATAGCAACTTTACAGTAGTCGTAAGTGTCCCTTTAATGATTAAAATCTTCTTTCGAAGAAGTACGAATTAGTCCATTAATAAATTGATTACCGACTTTTCGGAAGATCTTGGACGTATTCATTGCTATCGGACATCCATGAAGTAACTTTGTCAGTTTATTTGCTAAGCGATAATTGTCACATGCATAAGTCATGTGAGTTATCTCCCGTATTTTCGTGT
>NC_054711.1:13543186-13593186 GCF_016097555.1 Gigantopelta aegis | reverse complement strand
CATAATCACAATCTGAAATAAATAAATTACATGTGTATTCAAAATCTGATACGAGTAGCAAACAGATACATTCATGAACGAGAGAGAGAGAGAGAGAGAGAGAGAGAGAGAGAGAGAGAGAGAGAGAGAGAGAGAGAGAGAGAGAGAGAGAGAGAGAGGGGGAGAGAGAGAGAGAGAGAGGGGAGGGGGGGGGTAGGGAGGGAGAGAATCACAAGCTAAAATAAATAAATTAAACTCTTCAACAATATGTAATAATTAATTGTACATCGGAGGGCTTTACAACCGTCCTCGGCCCAATAACAAGGCCAGTATAATAAACCAATTTTAATAGTAATGCAGTACAAATTATTGGCAAAGAACATCGTCTTTTAGGATATGTCTAAACCATACGTGAGTTGACAAATTAAAACATACTACATACGTTTGGTACAATCTATAGATAGGTATCCTGGGCTACACCCGCCGACACACTTTCCAGTCACGTGATCACAGGAAGAACCGAAACTATCCTGACACTTCCGGTTCGCACACAGCTTTCCACAGTCTTGTCCATACTGTCTTTTTGGGCATTCTGAAACAGTTATGTGTACATTCTGAGCAGGGTGTTACAACCCTAATGTATAATATAGGGAATAACGTCCTTACGTTACAGTACTTAGTTTTACAAGCCCTATACATATTTCAAGCATAAGGATACTTAACAGAGTGGTTGGTATTGGACGAAACACAACTGCACACATTTATTTGGTTCGTTTTGTTTGAAGACAGTGCTAGAGAACATTGATTTACCAATCATCGGTGATTGGATGTCAAACATATGGCAATTCCGACAAAGGGGAAACCCGCTACATTTTCTTTTAAGTAGTAGCAAGGGATGTTTTATATGCACCATATCACAAACATGATAGCACACACCACAGTCTCTGATATGCCAGTCATGATGTACTGGATGGAAAAATAAATAGCTCAATGACCCATCGAAGAGGATTGATTCTAGTCGACACGCATCAACAAGCAAATGTTTTACCACTGATCTACGTCCCGTCCCTATTTCCTAGATGAAATCGTTGTTTCGTTTCTGTTCATTGTCTGTTTGCTTGTTTGTTTATGTGTTTTTTTGTGTTTTTATATTGTTTTTTGTTTGTTTGGTTATTTTTTTATCTGTTTTGCTTTGTTTGTTGGTGGGTGGAGTTGTGGGGTTGTTGTTTTGTTTGTTTTTTTGTTTTTTTTGTTTTGTTTTGTTTGTTTTGGGTTTTTTTGAAGAATGCGATAAAGTGTAATATGTTGATTATTACTTTCGATGCAGTCTACACCCATCCATCCTGGTTTACATCCCCATTCACATGACCCATTGACGTCACATGATGATATACCGGTTCTTTCATCACAGTGTCGACTGGAACATCGTTTACTGCACTCATCACCATAGTGATTATAATCACATACTGAAATTATAAACGACAAAATAATATTATTATGTTGGTAGATAGGTACGTTTAGGATGTGTTTTGATTCTAATTTACAAACAAACTGACATGTTTGCTAAAGTGCAAGAACTGTAAATATGAAACGAAACATTTGAGAGAAATGTAAAAAAAAACCCAGCAAAAAAACCCCTAAAAACCCCAGAGCATTTTTGAATTGGCTATCAATTAAATGTAGTTCAAAATACGCATGTATATTGTATACGTCAAGGTTTGATAAACATTTGCTTGTTTGCAGAATGCTGCAGTCATGATTTAAAACAATAACAGAACCATACACAGGCTAGAACTTAGATATCCAGATGATAATACATGAGTGGCCTCATTACAACGAGTTGTGTTTAACACGTAGCTAACGGGTGACGACGAGACGTATATGTTTTTAAGATACACGGTATTTAACAGACACGTGTGTTGCATTCTGGTTCTTGCATATTACCATAGTGCAACATTTAAAACTATATTCAAGTGCAATATTTTGCTGTTCGTGTACTATTCATTCATTTCATTTCAACTTATGTTCGTGTTTATATCCAAATAAGGTTCAAGCACGCTGTCCTGGGCACACACATCTCAGCTATCCGGGCTGTCTGTTCAGGATAGTGGGTTAGCTGTTAGATAGTTAGTGGCTAGTGAGAGAGAAGAGGGTGTAGTGGCCTTACACCTACTCATTGAGTCCTTAAGAACTCGCTCTGAGTTGGAGCCGGTACCGGGCTACGAACCCTGTACCTACTAGCCTGTAGTAGGTACAGGCCAGTAGGTACCACTGCGCCACCGAGACCGGTAGGTGTACGATTCAATTATATGTTATTCTATCACCTCCATTTATGCAACAACTTAGTCTTTAGTGAATTAACTAGCTATCTGACCATTTAGAGTGAAACTAAATTACAGCAATCAAGGACACTATGAATTTTAATTGCTGCCCCCAGCTTTACAGCAAAAAAACTCTAAAGCAGGGCAATTACGTGTCAACTAATATTTATATATAGTTTTTTTTTTCTATACATGAAAGGGAGACCCAAGGATAGCATCTCTCTGTTCATACCCTTAAGGTTCTCAGTCGCAATATTAACTCTGTAGGAATACCTATGTGTCATTCACCCATGAGCAGACACCTATATTATATGTATTACCACGCTGTTAACAATGTTTAATGGAAAGGGAAAATAAGAACCTGCAGGCTAACTTGTGACTTCTGTTATTCATTTAACATGAAACAATAAAACATAACAAGGGAAACTTATACTGTGTTAATATCCTAAAAAAAAACCAAAAAAAAGGTTTAAAATACATTTAAACACTTTATCGAACTAAAACGTGTTTACGGCATTCGCGTGCAAGTTAACTTATGCGTCACGCAGTAATCACTTTTTGTTAACTTACACGTCACAGGACAATTGACATATTAAAAGTAAAGGTGCCCTTTCTATCAGATCTCTGAGAAAAGTGACCACCAGATAGGCCAAGACATTGGCACATAGAAATCCATGGCTATGGAAATGCATATAATACAATGCATTTTGTGGATGATAGTTGGTAGAATATGTTGTTAACTCCAAATGTTGTAAGCTGTTCCTGTGTTATTGCATCTGTTCATGTGGTATATTTTTCATCTGTGACTTTATCTGATGACCGGCCCTCGGTGGCGTCGTGATTAGGCCATCGGTCTACAGGCTGGTAGGTAATGGGTTCGGATCCCAGTCGAGGCATGGAGTGAGTGCTCCGCAAGGCTCATTGGGTAGGTGTAAACCACTTGAACCGACGAGTGATCCATAACTGGTTCAACAAAGGCCATGGTTTGTGCTATCCTGCCTGTGGGAAGCGAAAATAAAATATCCCTTGCTGCTAATCGGAAAGAGTAGCCCATGTAGTGGCGACAGCGGGTTTCCTCTCAAAATATGTGTGCTCCTTAACCATATGTCTGACGCCATATAACCGTAAATAAAATGTGTTAAGTGCGTCGTTAAATAACACATTCCTTTGTTTCTTTCTTTTATTTGATGATGTGTAGGCAGCAAGTGACCTCTCTCATTTGTATGATTCTTATTTACTTACCCATGATATCCATGTCATAAAGCCATATGATAATTTAGTGTATTAACCCGGTTAATAATAGTATGCAGATTTGCAAGGTCTCTAGGTAATGTGTTGCTGTGGATCGGTCATTTGTTTACAAGCCAACAGGACCTCTATACCTGAGCGTAACATGTTCAAATATTTAGTTAAAATACTGGCAGTATGTACTGGTAACCCCAATAGTTTTAAATCGTTCTTACACCAACACGGGGAGAAAGGCGTGACTTTTGTTTCCTACGCGGTGTTGTTTGTTAACCCCATAAGTGTTAAGTCGTTGTTACGTAATGCACTTCGACACATGAAGATGGACGTGGCTCATATTGCCTTTGTGGTGCTCCTGGCTAGACATGGCTGACGATGTGTTCCGTTAAACTCATACATGTTAATTCGTTCTTACCCCGACACATGTAGACATAGGCGCATGGTTCACAACGTGTACCGTTAACCCCATAAGTGTTAAGACGTTCTTACCAAGACACATGGAGACAGAGGCGCATGGTTCACAACGTGTACTGTTAACCCCATAAGTGTTAAGACGTTCTTACCCCGACACATGGAGACAGAGGGGAATGGCTGACAGCATGTACCGTTAACCCCATAAGTGTTAATTCGTTCTTACCCCGACACATCGATACAGAGGTACATGGCTGACAACGTGTACCATTAACCCCATAAGTGTCAAGTCGTTCTTACCCCGACACATGGAGATGGACGTGGCTCCTATCTCGTGTGTGGTGCTCATTGCTGGACATGGCTGACAGTACGTAGTGTTAACTCCATAAGTGTTAAGTGGACAGCTTGCACATGGCTGCAGCTGATTATCAGAATAGGATCCAAGTTGACAAGTAGCTGAAATGAATAACGACCATAGACGTGGTTAGGTTATCATCGTATTTGAAATGTGCTGAAAGAAAGAATCACGGGAAGATTCAGTACTGTACTAAATGTAATTCACTGCTAGTTGTTTAATGAGTGTATAAAAAGTGCAAAGATGTGGTGTGTCAGGGGCCCAATGGTAAAGTGTTAAGCTGATGAGCGGTCGATCCAGCTAGTGCACCACGACACAAAGGCAGTGGTGTGTGCTATCCTGTCTGTGGGATGGTGCATATAAAATATTTCTGCTACTACTGGAAAATGTAGCGGGTTTTCTATCTAAGACAATATGAAAATATTCCCAAATGTTTAGCATCCAAAAACCCATGGTTAATAACTCAATATGGTGTAGTGGAGTCGTGGAACAAGATAAGCCTTAACGTTACTCTGACAGTCAGTTTCACTGTTAGCTTCCTCACAATATTGTTGACCATTCTCGTTGCAATCACTCTTTACTCTTAATGTTGGTGCAATCCCTTATTTTATTACATACATATTCAATCTTACTATAGTGATAAAGGCCTTTTGAAACCGTGTAATAAATTTATCCTGTATCGCATATATGTGCAATCTGGACCGGAACTTCTAAATGGGGAGTTCCCTTTTTCTTTTTACTGCAGTTAGTGCCTTTTATTGACTTACGTCATATATGATTTACAAATGACTTCATATCGTATTTGAAACTTTACACAAGGCAGCCGCAGAGTATGATTCTCGTTAAATGAATCCATGAAAGGAGTTTTGATCACAAATTTAACAAAGTGTTGTTATGACGTTGAATTAAACACCGTTTTTTTTTTTGTAAAACATAAAAGAAGGTATGTAATAAGAACAGAACTTCACGTACGTTGTTTTCGCTTCATATTTATTGCACTCGTTTATTTTGCGCAAGAACATACCACTCGACTGCTACGCGGTCTTCTGGTATATATTCGTGCGCAAAATAAACTCGTGCAATAAATAGGAAGCGAAAACAACGTATGTGAAGTTCTGTATATTTCCTCATCAGTATACATCTGATATTTAAAGAAAAGGTAGACTGATCTGCAAATATTTCACGCTTTCCTATCTTAGATTTCCTTTGCACATTTTATAATACGTACAGTGTACACTGTTTTTAATGGAATTTGCTTTTTATCAGTTTTTACTGTCAGGTTTTAAATACCCTTCAATGAAGCCTATCCAAACGACCATCTTTGTTCAGCAATTGTTATATTACTATTATTTAAAATAACACAATGAATTAAACAGCTGCATGCCACAAGATAACACGTATTTCTTCAGCATTATCTCATATGTAAAACGGGTAATATTCGCGGGAGTAAATTTTCGCGACCAGTCAATTATAGCCATTTCGCGGTTTGTAATTTTCGCGTAGTCGTTTTTTTTATCTTTTTTTTAAATTATTATTTGTTTGTTCTCAAGTCAGTAAAAAAGACGGAAATAAAGAATGAAAAAGAACAAATGCAATACTACTGCATACGTTTTAATCCACAAAGATAAAAGAACTGTGACTGACTTAGCCTAATAGCATTTGACCGATAACCAAGTGGTACACTCACATGCGTTTTATCTCGAGATGGCCGCTTGGCCTCATGCACAGTGAATGACTGTAATCTCGAACTTGGATTAATCAACTCTACCATAAGTGTTCTAATTAATACATTTCAGTTGTTAAAAACAGTCCGGTCAATCAAATCGGCTTACCTACGGAAGATGAAACAGGCTGATTATGGAACGCCGATATCGACACTATCCAAAGGAAAACGTGGTTCACCGCCATGTTGGGTGAACAACTAGATGGAAACGTACAGGACTGGATACGTAAAGTGCGTTTATCGGGTGGAATTGTACATTCAAAAACTGTTATGGGTGGCATTGAAGGCATTGTGACAAAGTTCGACAGAAACCGACTGCAGAAGTATGGAGGCTATGTTAATGTGAAAGTAGCCCTGGCCAAATCAACGCTTGATAGAATGGGATTTGTCAAAAGAAAGAGAACAAAAGATTCGAAGACACTTCCAGATGAATGACTGCCGAAAGGAGCACAACATTCCCAATGAGATGATCATCAACTGGGACTAGACGGGTGCAAATTTCGTTCCAGGTGGAGAGTGGATCACGGAAGAGAAGGGCAGTAAACAAGTGTCAATCACCGGCATCGACGACAAACGTCAAATCACGTCTCTACTGGCTGTGTCAATGACGGGCGAGTTTCTATCCCCCCCCCCCCCCCCCCCCACACACACACACACAGATACTATATGGTGGGAAAACGCATCGCTGTCACCCTACAGTCGAGTTTCCTGACGAATGGGACATTCATCACACGGAAAATCATTGGAGTAACGGGGAGTCAATGATTTGATATGTGGATACTATCGTTGTTCCATTTATGGAGAACAAGCGGAAGCAGCTAGGCTTACCAAGTGACCAAAAAGGTTTGGCAATTGTTGACGTTTTTAGAGCGCACCAGGACAAAACGATATTGAACAAACTACATTTGAACAACATCAAATGTGTCTTTGTACAGATAGACTACAACCACTTGATCTGTCAGTGAATAAGGATTACAAAGACGAACTGAAACAATGTTTTCAAAACTGGTATGGAAATGAAGTGACTAACCAGATTTCTGAAATTGTAGATATCGAAGGCGAGTTTGACTTTTCAAAAATCTCTGTTGATTTGCGAACGAGCAACGTGAAACCCATTCATGCCAGATGGTTAATTCATGTTCAGGAACGGGTTGCTTTAAAGTGCTGTGCCAGACCATACACTAAAATTTCAAATTCCATAATTAAATGCTTTCTTAATTCATTGCAATAATATTTTACACCGATATGTAAATCAATAATTACTAAAATGCCCCATAAAAGTATTAAAACATCACTCCCGTAGAACACTGCCGGAAACGACCGAGTAAAATTCTCGGTAAAAACATTTGCCTGTAAATAGCCGTGACGTCACGAAGGGAACGCGCTTCACTGAAACCTACCACGAGATGACTGCCAGCGAAAGTGGGACCGACAGCGACTTTGATCATTGATCATGCGATTCTTCTTTCGATGATGAATAGTGTAGTAATGACGACTGGACTAATATTTGTGCAACACAACAAATAATGCCGTATCAGTGTGAACCTGGAACATCTTCCGACGAACCACCGGCCTGACAGATGATGATGAAAATGGTCGTGGAGACAGCTTACCACTAATTTACAACTTTTATTCTTGTTTTGTTCTTTAGATTTTCGTGCGAATTATTTTGCTACACTGTATATTCTAATACTTGTGATGTAGTAGAAAAGACGATAAATAACTCTTGAATTCTACGAGTCAAGTGGACCCGATATCGGTAATTTTAAGAAATAAACAAAAACGACTTTTAGTCCGTCCCATCCCTCTATGAAGATGGGGGTTTTTGTGAATAATTTATGTTTAGTTTGACGTAAAAAAAAAAGTAAAAGTGTTTTGGAAATAACAAAACAATACTATTTTTTGTGTGCAGTTGTGAAAACAGTCTGCTCAGAAAAAAATAACTTATTTTAATTTAAAAAAAAAAAAAAAAACGACTTTTAGTCCGTCCCATCCATCTATGAAGATGTTTTTTTGTGTGAATAATTTCAGTTTAGTTTGACGTAAAAAAAAAAGTAAGTGTTTTGGAAATAACAAAACAATACTATTTTTTGTGTGCAGTTGTGAAAACAGTCTGCTCAGAAATAAATAACTTATAGCACATTCCACAGTATGAAAAAAGGTTTTCTCTGTGGGAAGGTATAGTAAAATTAATTTAATGTATTTTCTTTTCTTTTTTACAAAAAAACCCCTACATTTTTGTAGGATGGGACGGACTAGGCTATAGATACTTACTTGTCTGTACTTTATTGTTTTAATGTTCTCGAACTGTAAAGAAAAATCTCACAAACGAACGAGATGCAAACGACAACAAATCGGATCTCGATGATTGCACGAACCGTGCATGAGAAAACAAACTGACCGGAGTTGAAAGCATAACGCAATTTGGGACATTGACGATATGCACCCCAAGGTCGTTTCGGCGTGGATGGCGTCGGCTTGTTGTCATTTGTTTTGTGTCGCAGAAAAATTGTTGGTACGGCATCTTTTTTTAAAAGCCATAACACATGGTATTCCCATATCTCGCTTAAGCCGACAAGCCAGTTCGGATGAATCGAAACTAAAGTGTCTGCTGTTGCAACGGTCTCCGGCATTTTCTTCCTGTCCAGTATTTCCACGTTGTTTTAATCAAATTCACACACAGCTTTCTCACAGCAACATTACTAGGAAATGCGTGAAGACTAAATTTATCGGCTTTTGTATTGCTACAGCCGCCACCAACACGCCGTTTAACCATAATAAACACAAAAGAAGCAATGAACAATGGCGCTAACTATCGAAAGGAGTTCCCTTCATGACGTCACGGATCAAATCTTACGGAAATTCCCGAAACGAATTCAGCTGGTTCTGTTTTTCAGGGGAATATTTTTAAATGGAAAATATACCGGTATATAATTTTTAAAAATTTTTAAAAATAATTTTCTAATCATATTAAATAATATCTTGATTGATATAGCTCAATACATCATATATCTGGAACAGCACTTTAAAGAGGGGCATGCTTGTGAGTGGCTTTCGTAAAGCTGGTCTTCTAGAAAATAGTACGGAGTAAGAAACACGTGTATACAGCTGCTACCGGAAGTAGTAGCAGTAGTACTGATTAGGACTTTTTTTTTATTATTTGTTTTTAATAAAAAAAAAAAAATTCCTACAGCTATTGATTGAATACTTACCAGTGTTGATTTTAATTTTTGAAACAAATTTGTGAGTAAATGAAATGTGTTAACCTTATATTTGTTTGTGTTATTTTTTTAAAAGATGATACTAGTGTTAATATTCGCGAGAGTTTAATTTTCGCGGTCAAATTGAATAGTTGTCATAAACCATTTTACAATATTAATAGATGTAATATTATTATTAGTATTAATTAAATAATTAATTAATTAATTAATACTAAATATAACCGCAAGCTGTAATAACGAATTCCCAAGCTGTAATAGCTGTACTTTACTCACACACACACACACACACACACACACACACACACACACACACACACACACACACACACACAGCAGGTGCGTGGGGAGAGGGGAATACCCTGCTGTGCACTATGCGAATTTTCTTTTAAAATTATATTCTCCAGGAAACCATGACTTGACCCCCCCACCCCCCCCCCCCCCCCCCCCCCCCCCCCCCCACCCCCACCCCCACCCCCCACCCCCCCCACCCTCCAGAAACGTCCTACACATTCCTACAATAAAAGCAATTTTTATCTCAGACTATGGCTATCTGCAGCTGCTAGAGGTGAAAATACAGTGGTATGGACATTTCGGACATAAATTGTATTTGAGTTTCTTTGTTGTGTTTTGTTGTCTCTTGTCATGCCAAAAATTCATGTTTGAACTGCTTCACATTTGACATGACAATAAAGTAGTATATGATTAAGGAAATAAAGAAATGTTTTATTTAACGACGCACTCAACACATTTTATTTACGGTTATATGGCGTCGGACATATGGTTAAGGACCACACAGATATTGAGAGGAAACCCGCTGTCGCCACTTCATGGACTATTCTTTTCGATTAGCAGCAAGGGATCTTTTATATGCACCATCCCACAGACAGCGTAGTACATACCACGGCCTTTGATATACCAGTCGTGGTGCACTGGCTGGAACAAGAAATAGCCCAATGGGCCCAACGACGGGGATCGATCCCAGACCGACCGCGCATCAAGCGAACGCTGTACCACTGGGTTACGTCCCGCCCCTAGTATATGATTAATTCTAACATATAAATTTTATTTTTGTCACCTTCATAGATTTAAAGACACAAACTGCGTAAATATGTGCAATTTTCATTTGCAAAATTTATCTGATTTTTAACAAAATGTAAATCAACCGTTTATTACGCTCTGAAGCGAAGATTACAACAGAAAAAAACAATATTGTCGTAACTTCAAAACCTCTCGACATACACTGATTTTGGGGTTTTAAAAAGAAATTATAATGGCCAAGAACGTTTCTTACAAAACGACAAAACAGACGGCACAAAAATATGTTTAATCGAAAAACGACAAAATTCCAGATTGATACCAAAACACATAACCTATACAAATATTGTTTAATACCTCAATGCCCTCGAAGTGCCAAACTACCTACCAAATTTCAGCTAAATCGGCCCAGAACTGATCTTACAACATGACACAAGAGAGGCGACAAAAAAATAAATAATAACCCCACCAAAATAAATAGGTTAGAACCTAATAATAATCCCACCAAAAACAATAGGTTCCAAGTATTGGCTGGAGAACCTAATAACAATAATCCCAGAAAAAAACCCTCAATAGGTTCCGAGCCTTGGCTGAAGAACCTAATAACAATAATCCCAGAAAAAACCCCTCAATAGTTTCCCAGCCTTGGCTTGGGAACTTAATAATAATAATAATAATAGTAATAATATAAATAACTCACGAAAACAATGTGACGAGTTTGTACTTCCCTCTCTGTATGTACTGGTGCCAGGGTCACAGTTCAAACAGGCGGTCTGTCCAGATCGATTATTGTACGTTGCTATTGGACACAGCTGACATGTGCTGACACCGCTGTTGTAGGTACCCTCGGGACATTCCACTTAAACATAATAATACGTGACTAAATACAGTATAGTTAATAGCCAGGGTCAGTTTTTGCGGTCTGTCCAGATCGAATTGTACGTTCCTATTGGCACAGCTGACATGTGCTGAACCGCTGTTAAGGTTTGTTTTTACTTAAACATAAATACGTGACTAAATACAGTATAGCACATAGCCAGGGTTTTCAAACAGGCGGTCTGTCCAGATCGATTATTGTACGTTCCATTGGACACAGCTGACATGGCTGACACCGCTGTTGTAGGTACCCTCGGGACATTCCCTTTTTAGAGGAAATACCGCTAGTCGCCAGGGTCACATAGGTCTGTCCAGATCGATTATTTACGTTCCATTGGCACAGCTGACATGTGCTGACTTTTATTTGTAGGTACCCTCGGGACAGTCCACTTAAACATAAAATATGGACCTTTGTTGAACCAGTCATTTTTGTGGATCACAGGTCTTAGGTGCAAGTTTGGTTTAAAGACCCACTAGAGCACATTGATTTTTAATCTTATCATCGGCTATTGGACGTCAGACACATGGTCATTCTGACACTCCTTTTTAGAGGAAACCCGCTGTCGCCACATAGGCTACTCTTTTACGACAGGCAGCAAGGGATCTTTTATTTGCGCTTCCCACAGGCAGGATAACACAAACCATGGCCTTTGTTGAACCAGTTATGGATCACAGGTCGGTGCAAGTGGTTTACACCCACCCATTGCGCCTTGCGGGACACTCACTCAGTGTTTGGATGGCCTAACCACGACGCCACCGAGGCCGGTTTCCACTTAGATACCAAGCAGAACATGTTTATGTATTTAATGTACATAGCAGCAATTTCGTCTAGTAATTTCTGTTTTGTTCCTAGAGTGAAATTTGTTTTCAAAAAGCAATTTAATGGATTTTCCGGACGTGTGATTCTCAGTGAAACCTGGCACTACTTTAGCAGTTTAGCATTTGTTTTGAGAAGTTTACATAGATATAAAAAATATTTGTATTCGACATAAAAATAATAAGGAAAAAGGTAAAATTTTAAAGATATTTACAGAGACGAGGATATTTCAATTTGATATGTTTGGTAGGGAATATTTTCTTGATTATGACATAGTGTACCAATTTATGTTTTAGTTTTAATATTAAAACCCACTGTTCAGTGCTCAGAAACACAGACACAAAATGTCCAGAAGCAAAAAAGTTAATGAATTAATGAATGTTTAACGACACCCTAGCACAAAAAATACATCGGCTATTTGGTGTCAAACTAAGGTAAATGCAAGTCTAGAAGCAAATGCACATTTCTTTTCACTATGAATGAAGGGAAAGTCGACTTAAATTGCGTATTATTTGGTCAAAAAACCCACATATGATTGCTCAAGGTTTTTTGTTTTTTTGTTTTTCTTTTTTCTTTCGAAAGGTTTCACAATATATCAAATATCATTAGATGCGGGGGATACTAAGTTATGTTGTGTGGGGTTTTTTTATGTTCTTATTTTTATGAGGATTTTAAAATATTATATTTTATTGTTTATGGTTCCAAAATAAAATTGATTTCAAGAAGTTAGCGAATGAATGAATTAATGTTTAACGACACACCAACACGAAAACTGCATTGTCAAACTATGCTAAAGAAGTCACTGATACCTTCCTTTTTAACATTTACTCCAGCTAACTGCTAAGGAGTAGAAACGTATAGGAATATATGAACACTCACAGCACATCTCAGAACCTTTAAACAGAATATTTTTCTTGTCGCTAGGGCACGCGTAGTTCTTGGAGACCTCCAGCGCAACTGCAGACGAGTCATCTGGTTTTGTTTGGTAAACCACTCTTAGTACAGGACAACCAATTGGACTCAAGTCACCATCCATTGCATTCGACTGGTCAGTTCCAGTTGTTTCGAATGTTGTCTTAAGTAGTGAAGAACAAGTGGATAGCGCTGACTTTATAGTCCAAATATATAGTATGGTATAGTCAATAAACACCTACAAAATAAAACAGAGACGGGTGTACATCGATTAATTTAACAACAGAATACCCATTTATCATGTATATTTTACATGTATAATACTAAACGAACTTGCCTGTTATACCACTTTTATGACACGAGTGAACAGCGAGTCAGATACCAACACTGTGCACAAGTTTCAAAAACATGGTATGACAGCCATGCTAGTTTAGTATTCTATTTATTACAAACCAACTGCAAATAAGCCGCAACGCAGAAGTAATCGGATGTCAAAACTTACTACACATCATTTGTCTACGAATTGGGTCAGCAAGTGATCTACGATGCATGTAAATTTAAATGACGTCACAATGAGCAAGGAGACGTCAGTAATGTACAGTTTAGATGTTGGCTGAAGCTCGCATTAATTGTCAATTAACGAGGTGTTGAAATTTACAATAATAACTGAATTGTTGATCGGAACAGCAAACATTAAAGTGAGTGAATGTGATTGACTACATGACGCTGACATTTTGTAGATAGGACCGTAAACAAGGAATAGCAGTTCGACGTCAGACACTTGCCGCAAAATCGTTTTGGCATCGAACACAATAGAACCAAATAAAACAGCCTATCTTAACGCAATTTATATGATTTTAGGTAATGATTAGTAATAATGATAATTAGACAAGTGCCAAATATATAGCTCTTTGAGACAGAACTACTTATACACAGGTTATAGTCATCAAACGAATGTTGTCTTGTTTAAAACTACTTGTAATATAGAAAAGGATTAGTTACGCGTGGGTTTTTTAATACTAGCGGAGAGGGAATTCATAAAAAAAATTGAAGATTGTGCACTTTGTGACAACTCTTTTTGCAATTGTGCATGCTGTTAGGTATGGTCATAAGGATTTGAAAAATCACTGCATACAAGTTGGGGTAGTACCCTGGGGGCCGGGATGCATAAATCCAATATGGCCACCACAGCAAAAAGATAAGGCCATATCTCAAGTCCTGTTAGTTCTAGATCCTTACGTAATACCACTTTTTAAATGTTTTTAGATGTGAGGAGTCCTTTTAGGATATCATCTTTTTGTTTCCAGGCCATTTTCAAGGTTATTATAGCCAAGAAACTACCATAACTCTGGAACTAAGCCACATAAAAAAGATGATCAGTTTCTTGGATGCCTCACTGTCGCCCTTTAGTCAAAAAATTAAAATGGCTGCCGCTCTAGCTAAAACAATTACCATAATAATTAAGCCATATAGAAATATAGCCGTTATCTCAAAATTGCAAGAAATAGGAGGGAAACATTACAATAGTTTATAAGTTGGAAAACATTGTTATCAAGATAATAGTTTGGGTTGAAAATGCCATTATTCACCCATAGAAACAGCTATGCGTTGAGGAAACAGAAATATCAGGTTTCACTGTCATTGTTAGTGCAATGGAGGAGTAGCGAGCATGCCTCGTTAACATCTGCCAGATCTGTCCAATATGGAATTTTTTTGTGGTTCTGACCTTCCATTCCCAGTCCCATTTACCGAGGTCTGGGATCTCGCGGGGTGTTTTTAAGAGACAGACTGCTTCCAGACAAAGGTTGCAGTGAGCAGGGCACGCATAGCATGCTGTAATAAAGCATGCTGGATCAGAGGGATCGAGTCCAGAGACTTGAGGCTATGGGTGAACATAAGCTTCCTTGCTTCATTCACAGAATCTGTCCAGCAGTTCTTACATGAGTACAGTCCTGCGCTCGATATGTCACATATGCAGTGAGTTGAGAGTGATGCTGGTCGGGTCTTGTCTGAGGACAATGAGGGTGTCGGTGATCTCAAGAAAGGCAGCCTACGCATTCCACGCAGTCTATTTGCCAATTCCAAACATAGCTGATACAACGTCACGCCCTGTGAATGCGTGGAAGAGGGGGAGAGCTTGGCAATATAGAGGTCCCAGCATTTGCGAGATTTTGTGCATTTGAATGTTTTTGTATGTTTTTCGTGATCCGAATCCAGTCGCAAGCGCTGAGGGGCCTAGCACATGGACGATATTGATGGCCAGCACCACCTCATCATTATCCACCGTCCTGATGTAGTCCTCGGTGTGACCCTGCTTGACAGCATGATGCAAGTGGAGCATAATCCGTGTGTCAGCTTCTTCATGCTGGCACGGGGACAATTCTGTTAGGTCAGTTGGTTTGTTGCTGAGCACAAGGTCACCCTTTGTTGTGAGGAGGTGATCCTATGAAGTTCCTGGCTGAGGAACTGGAAGAGCTTGTCTTTATTTTGGCTATGTTTGAGGAACTCGTGCCGTTGGGCTCCCTTTGGCAGAGCCATCTTGCCTGAGTCTCGTGTTTGACGTCTTGCAGACTCACCACGCTTGACACGAGTTTGGTACTTGAGAGTTGCCTCTATATACGTGTCCCAGATTGGATCTATTCTGGTCATGCTGTCTGTCATCTGGCTCTGCAAGTTTGGCAGCAAGTGCATCTGCGTGTACTCCCCAAAGACACTGGCAAGTTGTGATCTGATGATGTGCATTACTGCTGCCATATCGAAAACAGCCACAGAAGCCTGTGTGGCTACCAGAGAGCACCCAGTTTCAGCCATGCCTGGTAGACAGCCAGTAATATCTGACTTGGTTCCTGACAAGAGCTTGCCTCGATTGGATACGGACGGAGGTTCACGCTGATTCTTACGTTTAAAAAAGTCATCTATCTCTGTATCAGGACGTGCTTACATAAATATAAACAGCTTGGTGACGAATCCTGTATTCGCCTTAGCCGATCCCACTTGTCAGCCCCTTCGTCAGATCTGCAGGTGGCCTGTAGGTGAATGTGAACAACTTGGCCCTTGGGATGATATCAGACAGGGGCTTGGAGGCTTTTTCAATTCTGTCTCTCACGAATTCCATGAACATGGCTTTACTGATGTTTGGAGCTTCACTGAAGAGTCGGCGACCATAGGGTTCATGACCTCGCTGGTGTCCAAGGCTATGCGCTCTGTACCAGGCTCCTTGGATTGATTAACAATTGCACCCTGCTTGACAAGACCACATAGAGCTTTGAGGTGATTAAGGAACTTGTTCTGTTCAGCTGCTGAGGACTCTGGATGCTCCAAACTGTCCTTGTTGTTTGAGGCAGACAAACAGGCACTCTCAAACTCATCAATAGGCCGTAGCAGGTGTTGGTAGTTCAATGATGTCCTTCTCCTTTGACTGACAAGAGACTCTTTGCTCCACTATCCTCCTTCAGAAACTTGATGCTGTGCTCCTGGCTCTGGTCAAGTGTCATTAGTGAGAACTTCTTGTCACCACGTTGCACGACAAACGTCCCATCCATGAAAGCCTCGTGGACTGATGGGTGTGTCTCTGAAAGTTGTGCCATGTCTTTTAAGAAGGCACATCCAGCGGGCATAGTTTGTGTATCGGAAGACATGTCATCACAGGCATTAAGAGTCCATGGCCAATCTCCTACTCGCTGTCCTTGGGCAAAACAGCAATTGATGAACAGGTAGTCTCTCACTGTTGTCCAGTAGCAGATTGTTGGATGATTGCTAATGAGTCGTTGCTCCCATATTTCTATGGGTTCATGAGGCCGATAGTCCATTGGTCATGGGAGATGAAACCAGAGTAGGTCACTGGCCTTTCTTGAAGTGTTCTGTCCTTTGTGAATAGAACCTTATGGAGATGGTTGAGCCATGCTTCATCAGGCACCCCTGCTCGGATATTTTCAGCGAAAACTAGTCTGTCCATTCCATTTGGAAATGACGAAAGGGTGATTTCACCAGCATATTCATCAATGTATGGCACAATGGCGAATTCATCAGGAAGCTGGACAGTAGCATCTTTTAGAACATCCATGGTGAGAGGTGGAGGGACCAACACCATGTTGTTAGGAGTGAGATGGTTGGTCAGGTATTCGGCAGTGCCATGGAGCTCTATGATACCAGATTTATCAATGTTATCGACACCGCCAGTAGTGAAGACTCCCCATTTAATGTTTGAAGGTAGAACAACTCCATCCTCGGCAAACCGCCTTGACATTTATGACGCGATCGTATGACACTGACATGCCTAATGCATGGAGCCTGATAATGGTGCCTTTCTGACGATCATTTACATGCAGTTTCAGTTCCACATAAAGAGGAAAGGGTGTCTCTCTTTCCTTCTTCTGATAAAGAGTGAGGGCGTTACTAGATTGCTTGGCAGCATTGCTGTATATCAGCTGAGAGATGGTGCAGGCGACTCTGACTCTGGAACTGATGTTGGCCTGACCCTCTCTTACTTTCTTGACAATAGAGCTTGAACCTTGGAGTAGGAAGTCTAGAAGTGTCAGAAGAGGCTGGTCAACTGGCTCATATAGACACATTTGTATGCGCAAAATGTCTGGGGTTTAGGCTTTGCATGTAGATCTTGGTAATGACTTTGACCATGCCCTTTGACCTTGAAACCTTTCGTGAAGCACAAAATCGACCTGAGAAAAGTATTCACCATGCCTAGAAACCTGGAAAAGTAATTCATTTGGGTCAGAAACAGATACAGAGCCAAAGATAGCATTCCTATGTGGTTTAGTTCTGGAGTTATGATAATGTTTAACTAGAACGGTGGCCATATTGTACACCGTATTGGATTTGTTTTAGAGTGAGGTATCCAATAAAGTGAAAAATAAAATCCCTGGGGTTGAAAACAGGTCTACAAATCTTGATTATCGTTCTATGTGCCTTAGTTGCAGAGTTATGGCATTTTTTTTTATTTTTTTTTAACATCATGAAAATGACATTTGACCTTTAAGATAACCATGGAACAGAAACATTACTTTCCAAATGGATTCCTCGTACCTCAAAATATATAAAAAGTGGTATTATGCAAGGATCTACAGTTAACAGAAGCTAAGATATGACAGTATCTTTTTCCGGTGGGAGTCATATTGGATTTGTACATCGCGACCTCCCGGGGACGACCCCAACTTGTATGCAGTGATTTATTCACAACCGTATGTCCATACCTAACAGCAAATTGCCAAATTGCAAAAAAAGTTCTGTTTTTTTTTTAGAAGTCCATCCCCGCTATATCGAAAGTATCAACCGAGTCTACGTTAATTGGCATTTCTCGATGGTTTGATTTTATAAACCATATTGAAGAAAACAAATATTTTTAAAAGCAACAATACATTTTTATTTAAGAATGTCTTTGCTTTGGCGTTTAGATATTGTAGGCGACAATGTATTCACCAGTGTGGCCTTGTAATCTGGAAAACAGTAAAATTGTGAAATAAATACATTTATTTCATTAATTGTTCGTTTTATGTAGGATTGCAGAATACATTAAATAACTGGTTACTCTAATACGATATCAGTTTTATCCTACTTAGGAAAATGTCGATATCATAAGACATGATTATAACCACTTATTATCTGTATATCTAGTTTATTTACCATGTACATATCACAACAGATCGTTCATCTGTCTTTGACTATTGCAATGTACATTAGACTAGAACGACTTGTGTACGTTTGCCTCAAACATACAACGTCCACACCTACGTTATGTTCAGTCAAATGGTCAAAACGACAAAACTGTCCTCTTTAATCAAAACCGTACATCTGCACAAGGAAGATTCCAAAGGTAATTTTGGCAAAATCGAAAAAACATTTCATGAATAACTATCAGGTACATCATTAAAAGGAGGGCTAAGAGCTAAAATCTGAGACGCTTTAGTTAAAATCCATATTATATGCTATATATGCCAAGCTATAATATCTGGTAAATCTAAATCTATACGTGTGCAACAATTCAGTGCAACAGTCAAATGTTGTAATTTGTTTTAGTGTATTTTAAGTGTGTACCGGTACTGTACACATCGTAGATAATTTCAGAAACCTCTAATTGACTGAATGCAAAGGCACCTACGTCACCAACAAGACCAGTCAAATTGTCCAGTGAAGCTCCTGTCAAACGAGATCATGGACCCATCGGTTAGAAAACCATAACAAAACAGCCTTACTTTTTAACAAAATGTGATACATAGGTGTTGGGGTTTTGTTGTTGTTGTTTCTGTTGTTGTTTTTTGTTTTGTTTTTTGTTTCTTTGTGGGGAGTTGGGGACGTTTGTTGTTGTTTTGGAATCATGTGATGGATATATGTGAATCTAAATGGCAAAAATGTCTACATGACCAGGGCCGTAATTCTGCACAATATAGTGTCGAATGGATATTTGGTAAAATAGTGCTTGATTCCATGAAGGACAGCCACAGTCACAGTCAAGGACATCTTTTCTTGGAAAGTTCCTTCCTCTTCCACTGCCAGAAATATGACTGTCACTCCAGACCAGTTTACTAAATCAAAACTAGCTCACTAGAATAGGTACAGCTCTGATCGCATGCACTCATGAATCACTGTCTTGACCGTGATGAAGAGAGAATATGTCGATGTTGATAAATTAATCTACCTCAAAAATGTATTCAGAGTGACTAAACACTTTGAAAACAGCTTGACCATTAGTGAGATGTGGGCTAGCCTTTTCTTTCTCCAACCAGTAATTTGTAATTCCATGTCATGTTGTGAAGATGTACGTTAAATTTAAACATTACACTTGTTCACGTTTACACTAGTATTTCAGCAGTGAAGTCCTAATACAGTGTGATAAAATGTATTTATAAATTTATTTTATGTCTCAACGTCATTCTTGCATTCTATAATAAAGTGTCCGCGTCTGGTCTAGAATGATTTCAAATAGAGAAATCGCTGTGTAGATTAGATGTACTTCTATCAAACATTTCTGACACATTCTCTCTCCATAAGTGAAACATGCCTACCTGTTTACTTGTATCATCAATAACAATATCGGTAGCAGGGTTAGTTACGGACACTGCTGAGATGGATGCGCCGGTTACAAGGTGGCAAACACTTCCAAATTGATCAAACAAAGTCTTGTCAGCAAACTTGTTTTTGATTAGGTCAGCATATACAGTCTTGCAGATCGCTTGGTTAGCAGTACCAGTGTAATTATAGTGAACTTGAAATTTATGTTGAAAAATTGATGTTAATTTTTCTGGAATAAGAAATGGAAAACAAATACATCCGTGCTTTGTCTATATTCAGCTCTTTTGTTTATTATTCCAGCCTTTAATTTCCATTATTGATACTACTAAGGGTTAATATCACACATATGTTCCTTTCTGAAATTTATGCGAGAACTGGAATTCAGTTACCTAAATATTTACACCATTACTTCATCAACAATGTATCAAAATAAACAAAGTTCTGCATCTAAGATTTTTATGTGAACAGACCACACGAGCCTTTCTTTCCTTCTCCCTCAGTAACGTATTCTGAACGACAAAACGGCCATCTCTGATCAAGACCTTAGTCCTGCACAATGCAGAGCCGAATGGGCATTTGACAAAATAGTGATGGCTTCCAAGAGTCTTGAAATATGGCCTTGTCTATAGGACATCCACTCCTGAGTTTGCTGTCATTGTAAAACAATTCTGAATAATGGAGACTTTTCTACATCTAAAATGACACGTTAAATAATATGTTCTTGTGTAGAATATCTTTAGAATAGCTTTACATCCAGTGCATTTCTGGTCGTCATAATGCTTGTAGTAGCTAAACCTATTATTATTATTATTATTATTATTATTATTATTATTATTATCAGTTAGTTAGTTAGTTAGTTAGTTAGTTAGTTACGCGGGTTTTTGACAGGTTGTACGGGATTGTACTTCCCGCCAAAAACCCGCGTAACGAATTTATTACCTTTTAGATCTGTTTTTTTTAATTTTTATAAGTAAACAAAAATTACACCAACACTCAAACTATTAAACAAAATACACAAACATTTTGAATTTGAGTTTAATAACATTCAAATTCCTCAGAATATATATATATATTTTTTTTTTTGTTAACAAATAATTATGCAAGGTATTATTTTTTGTTGTTAGCTGTTTGGATATTAAGAGTGTCAACAAGGATTCCGGATGGTTTTACCCTGCACTCATTTCGAATCCTGTTTTGCAAAGGGAGACAACTCATAGCGCCTTGTTATCTTGCATGTTTTAAACGTTTATGATTAGGTTGTAATCGTATTGGGAAAACAAAACTGAACACCCTCAGCCGAAAAAAAATATTTGTCGTGTTGTACTACGTTGTAGAACATGTTAAAAAAAGTATGTCATGTTATTACTTAAAATATGTTCGTGATAATTAACACAAATTCTAACACAGTAACTGATTACGTAATGCTATATCCTAGCATTATCTTTTAATACGCGAAAAACTACAATCTAGCACATTTTTGGTCAAACGTGCTCAAGAAATGTTCAAATAAACAGTAAAAATTTAATTTACCGAATTGTGGTATTCCCATTCATAATGAATTCAAGACTTTTAAGAAATTTAATCATTGAGGCGTGTTGGAGAAAATTGCGTCGGTCTCATCCGCAGTTTGTATTTTAGTACAACCAGTCGAGCAAGTCACGAAATTTTCGTACACCTCGGCAAATTCTGTATTTTCCCACAAATTCTGTATTGTCCCGCAAATGACACGGTGTACTTGTGGTATGCATTGGATATTGACCAATCAAAACACATGGAATTTATCTAAAAGGTAATATATATATATATATATATATATATATATATATATAATATATATATATATATATATATATATATATATATATATATATATATATTGTGCATACAAAATTATTGTGAGGTAAAATCTAGTCTTGACTTCTACAAACATCTAGGCGATCAGAAACATCTTGTACATACCGACACGGATACTATAAACAAGAAAATGCATTTCATATGTTATTACAAATTTTCTGTGGGTCAAAAATGCATTAGAATGGCAGCACATTTAGGACATTCTCTTTAATACAGCAGAAAGGTGCAGCTATTCCAGTGGAGAGCTCCAATTATAAAATGACATGCATTTTTAAAAATAAATGTCTTGCATTGGTCTCGTATTGTATTTGTTTATATCATTAAACAAAAAATCATTATTTTATAACAACTGGCTGAAAACGTCACTTCCTGCAGCCACTATATCGTGCGATCTATATGTCGAAGTCATTAACATCATCATCGTTTGACAGTTTACTTACTGGCATCGGCACACGCTGGTATGTTCACGGACCAAGGCACTCCAGTATCACACGGAAGATGTAGCGTGCTGATGGATGTCTTTGAGGTTGACAGGTCATAGAACACGTATCCTGTATCACATGATATACTGCACGTGAATCCAGATCCGCCAAACTTAGCAGCACAAGACTTCGAGCCGTGCAGAGGAGTCTCCAAGGACAGAGGAGAACAGGGGGCAGCTGTAATTCAATTGTCATCGTTTAAAGTGACATACCTTATAATTTAAAACTGTGGCTTATTCTTCACTATTGATGCCTTGTTCGATAATAGAAATCAGACGTTACTTAAATTGTATTGTTTAAAAAAAAATCCATTTCCGTACATCCGAAGTCTTTATTTATGAAACACGCACGTACTTTTGATAAGTAGGGGTTGTGGAAACGAGCTGCAGTTTATTTTAACGTTTAACATTTTCCAAATGTGTACAGGTTTATAGATTAACACAACTAAACTGATTGACCATTTTCTCTCTTTAAAAATAGGGTCTGCGACTTCTAAAAAAACAAATGCCTTTTTTACAATTAAAATTAAAAACATCGGATTAACATATTTTTCTTAACTTTTATTAAATATCCAGATTAACTTATTGTATTACCATTTATTAAATATTCAGATTAACATGTTTTATTACCTTTTATTAAATACACAGATTAACATGTTTTATTACATTTTATTAAATACTCAGATTAACATGTTTTATTACCTTTTATTAAATACTCAAATCGGCAGGTGTTGTTGTTTCCAGAAGCATCTGTAGTTGTTGCCTCGATCTGTTGTACATGGTTGATAGATGTTCGGTCTAGAACTATTGATGGAGGATCAAACATCACACTTGAACCAAGCCTACTGTTATCTGATACGTTGACGTTACTTTTATCGAAAATTTCGACGATGGTATCGGTATTCATGGTGATGTATTTCACTTGTGGTGGAGGACATTCAATTCTAGGTTTATTGCCATCTACAAACGAGAAACACACATCTCGTGAGTCAGCTAAAGAATACGCTATGAATGCATTATCAGACTCTCTGCCAGAATATAATTTGAGGTTATATAAAAAAACCCCACAAAACAGATCATAAGTGTCCTCACTAGGTGGTTATTTATGGGTTTGATATATTGTGAAATTGGACTTTATATTCCAGGTTACATTTAAACAGCATTTCTCTTACCATAATATATATTTTTTAAACATATAAATATAAGCATTAATTCATAGTTATGTAATTTTTCCTTCTGTACCCTCTGTCGGAAACTCGGATTACATTATGACATGTATTACACACAAACTGCGTATCAGTACGTAAATAAAGATTGATTAACATTTTAAAATGATAACACTAGTCAATAGATAAGCCATGGACCACTAACTGTAAGGCAAAATAAGACAACCATAATAAATTGACCCAACAGCACGTCAGACAAGCACCCTAAAGAATGTGCTGTATTGGACCCGGCATAAAAGCTATTCTCTTCGAGCTGTAACACGTGACATGACTTATATCCTATAACTTACCTATAATACCCATCTCTCCTTTGATATTTATCATATTTATCATTATTAACTAGTTTGGTATGTTGTCTGTCAATGGGTCACTTGTGTACAGTCAACAATACCTACATACCCAGCATAAAGTTTTGATAACATTTATTTAAATTCTGTGAGGTCAAACTACATTTATGTTAATCGAGAAGGTGTCGTATTACTGATGGAGGCGACTTTAGAACGGTGATTTACTAAACATCTAATATACAGAGAGAGAGAGAGAGAGAGAGAGAGAGAGAGAGAGAGAGAGAGAGAGAGAGAGAGAGAGAGAGAGAGAGAGAGAGAGGGAGGGAGGGAGGGAGGGATGGAGGGAGAGAGTCAGAGAGACAGAGACAGACATAGAGAGAGACAGACAGAGAGAGACAGGCATACAAACATAGATACAGACAGAGAGACAGACAGACAGAGATAGAGACACATACAGAGGAAGAGAGAGACAGAGACAGAGAGAGAAAGACAGACAGACATAGCTAGAGAGCGAGGCAGACAGACAGACCGACACACACACATACAAAGAGAGAGAGAGAGAGAGAGAGAGAGAGAGAGAGAGAGAGAGAGAGAGAGAGAGAGAGAGAGAGAGAGAGAGAGAGAGAGAGAGAGAGAGAGAGAGAGAGAGAGAGAGAGAGAGATAATGAATGAATGAATGAAATAATGTTTAACGACACCCAGCACAAAAATGCATCGGCTATTGGGTGTCAAACTATGGTAAAGATTTAAATAAAAACACAGTGTAAAGAACTGTGCAAAAATACAAACATCACATATAGATACTGACTTGTACTCAAAATTTCAATTTGTGCTCTATTGGCCATTCTCAAAGATAATGTTACACCACTGCACCACGCTGAGGTCACGGCACGCGGCGCGGGGGGGGGGAGGGAGAGAGAGAGAGAGAGAGAGAGAGAGAGAGAGAGAGAGAGAGAGAGAGAGAGAGAGAGAGAGAGAGAGAGAGAGAGAGAGAAGAGAGAGAGAAAGAGAAAGAGAGAGAGAGAGAGAGAGAGACAGACAGACAGACAGACAGACAGACAGAGACCCATATTAAGAAATTATATATAGACCCATATCAAGAAATTATATGTATACCCATATTAAGAAATAATAATTATACTGACCCATATTAAGAAATCTTATATTGACTCATATTAAAAACCATGAACAGACGAATGTTATATACAAACCGACATTAAGATAGTATATACAAATCTATACTACGAAATCATGTATAGAAATATATAGAAATCGTATAGAGACTCCTATTAAGTGCAATGACTATTGTCAGAAATCAAATACAGACACATATTATTAAAACGAATAGCATATATATATATATATATATATATAATATATATATATATATATATATATATATATATATATATATATATATATATACCTATATCATGAAATCATACACACAACAATATTAAGAAATCATACATAGACCCATAGTTAGAATTCGTATAGAAACACACATTAAGATACCCATTTATATATTTTTTTAAAAACCACAAAACCATTATGATATATTCCCATATTAAAGGTAGGGTCAACTTCAACAAGAGCCTTATGTGTTGTAAAGATGCATACCCGGACCGCCAACACATACTGACACTTTAACAAATGAAAAACGCGTAATTTTAGAGTTACTAAAAAAACAAAAACATGTTTATTCCTGCTGACTGGGGGCAGCCATTTTGTTTCGTTTTTGCGATGACCGGTGGTATAGCTTGGGGCGAAGTGACGTCAGCTCCGTCCATATCCTCTATGCACAGTGTAAACAAACGCTCTAATTTATGACATGGCGCTTCCCTTTCATCAACCTGACTTGTAAAACAACATAAATGACTTGATAGTGTAATAAACTATTTAACTAAATATATTTCAATTTCCATCAATAGAACGGAATGGAGTTATAGTATTTTTCTCTTTTTTTTTAAAACCAAAGAACAAATGCATATTATTAGGCCTATTGGTAGGGTACGTTCGAGCGAAAACGACCACTCATGATACCCAAGTGATACTTTTCTTTTCTTTGGGACGACGTAATTGGTCAGTTTTGTGATTTTAGATGGGAAAGTCTACTGAATCAAGGGTTTTACAGAATTACTTACAGTAATAAAGCAGGGCGGCTGATAATGTCCATTACGAATGGAGGGGTATCCGTGCGGTTACCACACAATACCCTGTGGTCTTAATAAAAGAGGTACGCCTTTTTAGTGTGTCTAGGATACAGTGTCTGGGGATCGTCTAAATACACACCTGCCAATCAGGAACCAGTGGTACAGGCCACGGAAAGAAAAGACCAATTAACCAAGAAAACACTCCGATTATTATTTCAGTACATGGATTAATTGATGTACAAAACATAATACAGTTATTTGAAAACTTTGACGATGGTGGTTTATTTTGTATTAAAAAAATAATATATAATTGTTGCTGGCTTACTGGGATGGCTTTTGTTACAGAACATTGCGATGTATTCGCAAAAATCAGCTATGTTTTGTTTCTTCAGTTCGAAGACTAATTCCTGACGTGACACTTTAGGTATTACGTAACCACCAGCTCACCAGAGGGCGTATTCACTGGGATGGTACAAAAGGGCTGCGCCCGTTATATATAATAGCCGTCACATTTAACCGTTTTATTAATTAACTACACGATTATACTTCTTGATATTAAGCAATAATGTGCATTATATATCGTTGAATATGCATACCAGGCCAAATGCCTTAATTGTCCCTTCCTGTAAGAACTCATATGCAGACCCATGTTAAGGAACTATATACAGACCTATGTTAATCAATCATATAGAGACCCGTATTAAGAAATCATAATAATATACACACTCAGATAAATAGACAGACAGACAGACATAGAGATATAGAGATATATAGATAGATACATACATACATACATACATACATACACACATACATACACACAAACGCGCGCGCGCACACACACACACACGCGCACGCACGCACACACACACACACACACAAACATACATACATACATCGTGTATATTTCAGGGGGTTAGCAAACATAATACAATATTCAGAGTATGATTATGATCATGGGCTACTCTTTATGATTAACAGCAAGGGATCTTTTATATGCACCATACCACAGACAGGACAGCACATACCACGACCTTTGTTACACTAGTTGTTGAGCACTTGCTGGAACAAGAAATTCACCGACGAGAATCAATCTGACATCGATCGCGCATTAGGCCACTGAGCTACGTCCCGACACTCAATGGGTATTGGATGTCCAACATTTTGTAATGTTGGTATTGGGTGTAAAATATATGGGAATTCAGTCGTGGTGCACTGCTTTGAAGGATAACTAACACAATGGGTCCACCGACGGGGATCGAGCCTAGAGCGGACGCGCATTAGGCGAGCTCTTTACCACTGGGCTACGACCCGCCCCTTGTATGATATAGGTTTTTTAAAATTATATACAGACCCATGTTAAAAATTATATACAAATATATTACATATATTGGTTTATTAATACATCATGTTTAGAGACATTAACAACAAACTGGTTTTAAACATTGTGAAGATGTCATATTGCTCCTTTCTAATGTTACAGTAGGAGATAGAGGCGTATCTCTACTACTGTGCTACTGTATACATGAAGGTATACACGTATGGCAGGGGTTTGAAGGTATTTGTCCTTCTCATAACGTCGAATACTGTCTCCATTGTTATTTCGTTATCCATCCGTTCCGTAGCAAAGAAAAACGGGGTTAACCTAAAAAGAACAAAACTTCAATCGCTACTGGTTTAACGGAAGCGACCGACTGGAACACGTCCTTGTATCTTATGTGACAGCCGTGGATAGGTCAAATACAAAACGCACACAACTGAAAACCATCTGATAAAACGACCCATACTTTATTCTAAATAATAATAATAATAATAATAATAATAATAGCAAGTATGAGAGCGCATCGTGGTTAGTCTGGAATCGGCGGGCGATTCGGTGCCAAAAGTTTGAGTCCCAGCTACAACATGGGACAATGTGTGAGGCCAGAAAGGATTTATTTATCCCATGTGCCAGTGCGTTAATATTTATGTATGCAACAGTCAGCCTCGACATACATACAATATATAGATATTCATACATAAATACATACTAGCCAGTGTCAGGTTTGCCCACTGTTTTATGCACGTAAGCGGGATCGACCGCGTAGATTGTAGGCCCCATGCATGTGGTTGAGTTAAAGAGCATCCTTTTTTATGGAAGCCTCAATAGCTTAGAGCGCATCGTAGTTAGTCTCGCAATTTGCGGGCGATTCCTTGCCACACGTACGAGTCCCAGCAACGGCATGAGACAATCTGTGAGGCCAGACAGGATTTAATTATCCCCTGCGCCAGTGCGTTAATATCTATGTATGTAACAGTCAACCTCGACACACATATATATACATATTCATACATCAATACATACATACATTACAGAGCTCGCTTCCTTTGAAAGATAGGCTTATTTCTCTCCGACAAACTCAAATAGCCCTTTTCAGAATTGTGTGACCTTCCGTTAGAAAATCCCCTCTTTTGTTTGCATTTCTGCTGATACAAGAGTTGACATATGACGGAACGTTATTCACCAGTCGTATGGCACTGTTCACCAGTCGTATGGCGCTGTTCACCTGGCGTGTGGCAGTGGTTTCTAATAATAATGTTTTTTTTTATTAGTTCAGATTGTTTTTGTTTGTGTAGATTATGGATTCCCTTATCAAAATAAAATTACTATATGACTTCCCTCACGGGGAGAGGGGGGGGGGGGGGGAGGGGCGTAGCGCAGTTATAAAAGCTCTCGCTTGATGCGCAGTTGGTTTGAGATCGATCCTCGTCGGTGGGCCCATTGGGCTATTTCTCGTTTCAGCCAGTGCCCAACAACTGGCATACCAAAAGCCGTTGTATGTGGGATGGCGCATATAAAAGATCTCTTGCTACTAATGGAAAAATATGGTGGGATTCCTCTCTAAGACTATATGGTAAAATTACCAAATATCTGACATCCAATAGCCGATGATTAATAACTAAATGTGCTCTAGTGCTTTCGTTAAACAACATCAGAATGTCTTTAATTTCCCCTCACAGGGGCTAGCTATAACATCTTCCCACAAACACAGAAACAAATCAGCCAAATAAATCCCACAAAAGCAACTCTTTAAAAAAAAAAGAAAAGAGAACGACCCTTAAATATAAATATATACTATTTAAATAAAACTCCTACCTGACAATGTTGCCGTTTGTAAACACATCCACGACGCGGCGAGAAGCAAACGTGACCAACACTTCGACATCTTGTTGAGTTGCGTGTAAACCCAAATAAGCAGAGCTCTGTTATATCTAAACACAGTCATACTTCGGCTGCTTTTATATTGCAGATAATAATAACGATCCTGGGTTTTTCACCCGTAATCGTTGGACCGTGCTTTTTTTAGATCTGTTTGATATATATACATACAGGCGCGAGTGAAGTAATTTTTATTAGAGGAAGAGCCAGACTGTGACGATCGAAGTTTCCGGGGAAGCGGGGGGGGGGGGGGGGGGGGGGGGGGGGGGTCGAGATATACTCCCAGGAAAATGTATTGAAACAAAACATAGGAGAAAATGTGCTTCAGCGGAGGGGATGAGACATAGCCCTGTGGTAAAGCGCTCACCTGATGCGCGGTCGGTCTAGCATCGATCCCCGTCGGTGAGCCCATTGTTCCAGCCAGTGCCCCACGGCAGGTATATCAAAGGCCGTGGTATGTGATATACTGCCTGTTGGAAGGTGTACATAATAGATTCCTTGCTAATAATGGAAAACATGAAGCGGATTTTTGTGAAAATAACCAAATGTTTGACATCCAATAACTCTAGTGGTGTCGTTAAACACACTTAAACTTTAACTTTGCTGAGCGGTCGAGGGAGTTCGCTCCCATCCAACCCTCCTCCAATCCCAGAAACCCACCCCTGTGCCCTCGCTTGTTATTGCCACTGCTGTTTATACATAGCCGAGGATGCAAGCATTGGCCCATGTACAGGTGCTCCTACTCCCCTTTACACTGGTTTACACAATTATATATAGAGAGAGACACTTTTTTTTTTTTTTTCTAAACAATCATATTCATATACTTACCTTTGACACCCAATATTGCCAGCGCCACATTTTGGTGGAATGTAATCATCTGGAGCCGACGAGAAATGATATATATGGCAACAGAAATGTTTTGGAATCTTTTAAATTCCACCCAGAATTAATTACATATATTGGTTTACTAATACATCAAGTTTAAAGACATTAACAAGGTGTGCGCTATAACAGCTTGCTCTGAATGTGCACGAAAAGTCCTATGACCTGACCTGAAATTAACAACAAAATGGTTTTAAACATTGTGAACATATCATATTGCTCCTTTCTAATGTTGCAGTAGAAGATGGCAAACTGATACAGGCGCATACGTATATATCGTATCTTTACTACTGTGCTACTGTGTACATGAAGTTATATACGTATGACAGCCGCTTGAAGATATTAACTGACCTTCTTATAACGTCGAATACTGTCTCCATTGTTATTTTGTTATCCTCGGAATTGTGCAGAGACGATTCTAAACTGAGGCAACCACAGTTGTGAGTAGGGTCGGGTTATGCTCCACCGTAAAACATCATTGAAAAAGAAATCGCTTGGAGTAGTGGGGAACGGACTCCTAACTTACCCACCCTATCAGGCAGACGCCTCTAATGTAACAATTAAATCATAAAACAAGTTTAACTTTGTACCTTGGAAGAAGAGAGTAGCTCATGTGACATTATTGTAAAGTCCGAACCAAATTGTTATCAATTACCTTTAAATTCCGTTAGATTTCATCCACGTTTTGTCCAAACATAAATGCTGATAAAAAACATAAAAACTCCAACAAAAACAGCATTACAGTGACGCATATTCCATATACTCGAATGTAACGATGTCACCGATATCGACGTTGAGATTACATAGGAAGGAATATATGTACTTTTTTACCGTCTGCCATTTTGCTTTTTTTTTGCAGAATACTCTCTTTTATTATGTGTGGGCCTCCCTGTGGGGAAAAATGTCTGTAAATGTCCATTCGTGCGTTCAATTTGTTATATCGTTTAAAAAACAACAACCACATAACCCACCAATAACAACAACAACCTCTTTATCTGTTTATCTTTGTCTGCCCGACTGCCTCTCTGCCCCCCCCCCTCTCTCTCTCTCTCTCTCTCTCTCTCTCTCTCTCTCTCTCTCTCTCTCTCTCTCTCTCTCTCTCTCTCTCTCTCTCTCTCTCTCTCAAGCGTAGACATCAAATAGGCATAGCTTAACACGTGGTCCTGCCGGGTTATCTTTAAACTAATATCCCATGTTTTTCTTCCGTTAACCTGCTTTGCCTGCCGATTGTGAAGATTGTATTCAATATGATGATGTGGAAGAAATAGGGATGAGCTAAGCAGCGGGGTACCATTTTAACCAGGTAATCCGAGGAAAACGTTCAAACAATACGTGACATAACATAAGAACATGTCTGTCTGCGAATCTGCAAACAACATTAAAAATAATGATAATAAAGAAGAAGCAAATTAAAATTAAAATAATGAAATTATTCCTGTACCTACATAATCGGTGTTTTCTCTCATGTATATCCAACACTTTCCTTGTAGCTGTCATGAAGATAAGAATACTACTACTACTACTACTAACTACTACTACTACTACTACTACTACTACTACTACTACTACTACTACTACTACTACTACTACTACCACTAATAATAATAATAATAATAATCATAATAATCATAATCATAATAATAAACGACAAATCGAATGCTATAACTATAATACAAACAGGAAGATACGAGTTATATTTAATATCAGATATATGTATTGGGTGAGATAATGCTCGTTCGTCACAAAAGTGTGTTATATAGTTATTTGTGGTTTGCAACAACAATAATATTTTAACTTTCGTGCAGAATCTTAACAAAAAACGTTTACATAATATAAACGGTCGTACCCCCCCTGAGAATCTCACTTTTTTGTTTTACTCCAGAAAATAGCATACACGTCTCAGGGTTTAATTTGGACAGTGTTTGTATTTGTTTATAACAAGTAGAGCCACCACCCCCAACCCCAAACCCACCCCCTAGAATTTTGATCAGGGTATGGTCCTAATATATACTGTATATGTCTTTTACCAGAGGCTTATTTCCACATCTCATAAAAGTCGCTACATAAGGTATCATTCTCAATATGGCTTGTTACTAACTAGTAAAGATGGTAGGTACTGGGTTCGAATCCCTTAACCGGCTTCCACCCGAGTGAGTTTTAATGACTGAGTAAAATAAGTGTAAACAACCACAATTAATTCTCTCTCACTTGCCACTAACACACAACTTACACAGCAGAGATGCGTGTCTAGGTCAGCTCACTAACCACTAACACACAACTTACACAGCAGAGATGTGTGTCTAGGTCAGCTCACTAACCACTAACACACAACTTACACAACAGAGATGTGTCTAGGTCAGCTCACTAACCACTAACACACAACTTACACAACAGAAATGTGTCTAGGTCAGCTCACTAACCAATAACACACAACCTACACAGCAGAGATGTGTGTCTAGGTCAGCTCACTAACCACTATCACACAACTTACAAAGCAGAGATGTGTGTCTAGGTCAGCTCACTAACCACTATTACACGACTTACACAGGAGACATGTGTGTCTAGGTCAGCGTGTTTGAACCTTGATTGAATATAAGCAGAAATTCGCCACGAACATAACACTTTTATTGCAGTACGTACGTCTACCATTATGTTCCTGGGGTGAGTGATATAATAGGTATTAGTTGTGTCAATGGCGTGTCTGAAAAACACGCACAGACGAAGACCGGTTACCTGTGTCATTTATATCTGTAAAAAAGAAAACGAAACATGTTTCCAAATAGGTGGTTTCTTAAGACGACATTTTAGTAAGAGATAGACAACATGTCTAAGAGCTGGCCGTATCTGTTTTTCGTCACAACATGGATATGTTTGAATACAAACTCGGCGTCAGGTATGTTTTTAGAAACTCATAACCATTATTAATTAATTTATATGTAAAAATAGAATAAAATGCTAGATGATTATGAATAAACGTCTAAAGCCTGGAACACACGAATACTAGAAGGCTGAATGAATGAATGAATGTTTAACGCCACCCCAGCACGAACAATATATCGGCTATTGGGTGTCAGACTATGGTAATGCAAATAAATAAAGTGATGATCAACATGAATATAAAAATTCAAGACTTAAACAAAAACAGTGTAAAGAACTGTGCAAAAACACAAATATCACAGAATTTTACGGATACTGAATTTTACTCAAAACTTCAATTTTGTGCTGTATTGGCCATTCTCAAAGAGAATGTTACACCCCTGCACCACGGTGAGGTTACAGCACACGCAGGGGAGAAGGCTGTATCGAGGCCGACACGCGTCGTTCGGAGGCAAACCGCATCCTTCTAGCATTGTCCGTCGATAATATTTGCAAAATAATCTATCCGCCCACCATGATCGTATCATACATGGTGAGAGTGACGGTGTGTTGAGTCATGGGCGTACGTTGTTGAATTGGTTTTGTGGATGGACAGACAGGCCCGTATTTGGGGGGGGGGGGGGGGGGGGGGGGGGGGGGGGGGGGGGGGGGGGGGGGGTCCAGGCAAAAGCTGAGGTCCACCTTCTTTTAAATATTGCACAAATAGTTGAGTGCACTTTTAAAACTCTCTCATAAAACAATATTTGCTTGTCTTCATCATTCAGCAATCCCCTTATCAAAGCTGCAGTGTACATGATACAGAATTTCTAACGAATCTGAAAGAAAAGGAACCTACATGTAGCAAACATGTTTAATTGTACTTTCTGTTATATTGATGACCTCGTAGCATTCGATAATCACATGACAATGACAGCAGGTCACCTTCCGTTGATTTATCAACCAAAAATTAGAAATAAAATGTTTAAGTTCCAGATGCCAGGAAAACGCGTATTAGGCTTTCGGAGATTAATTATTTGTTCCTGGGATGCATGCCCCTGGAACTTCACACAAAGTTCGGGCGCCTTACTCCCTAAAGAAACATAATATTCAAAAGACCCGGGCAAATGTCGTCGAACCCTCCAACTCGAAATGCTGGCTACGGGCCTAATGGACCTATACACTGTACTGAAATAGCTGCATGTTAATTACAAATAGTGATAATTAAAGATAAGCGATATAATAGCTGTATGTTAATTACAAATAGTGATAATTAAAGATAAGCGATACAATAGCTGCATGTTAATTACAAATAGTGATAATTAAAGATAAGCGATATAATAGCTGTATGTTAATTACATATAGTGATAATTAAAGATAAGCGATGCAATAGCTGCATGTTAATTACAAATAGTGATAATTAAAGATAAGCGATGCAATAGCTGCATGTTAATTACAAATAGTGATAATTAAAGATAAGCGATACAATAGCTGCATGTTAATTACAAATAGTGATAATTAAAGATAAGCGATACAATAGCTGCATGTTAATTACAAATAGTGATAATTAAAGATAAGCGATATAATGCCAACTGACAAATAAAGATGATTACGTTTCTATTTTATGTAGCCTTTTTTACAAATACCTTTTAACGTTGTAAAGATAAATATAAAAAAAATAATAATAACAACGAAAATCATACGATGTAGCTTAAAACCAAATAGTATCCTTCAATAAACCTCAGCAAATGACATCATTACGTCAAATGCGATGTCATTTAGAGAATACTCCTTCCCTCGCCTTTATCTTGCACGAGTGAATTGATGTTGTCCTTGCCTCGCCTTTACCTTGCATGACTGAACTGATGTTGTCCTTCCCTCGCCTTTATCTTGCATAACTGAATTGATGTTGTCCTTGCCTCGCCTTTAGTTTGCACAAATGAACTGATGTTGTCCTTCCCTCGCCTTTACCTTGCATGAGTGAATTGATGTTGTCGTTCCCTCGCCTTTATCTTGCACGAGTGATTTGATGTTGTCCTTGTATCGCCTTTATCTTGCACGAGTGAATTGATGTTGTCCTTGCCTCGCCTTTATCCGTGACAGTATGCCTTTTATCTCTTAGTGGTGTCGATAAACAAAACAAATTTAAAATTTATTAAGGCAAAGCACGCTGTCATGGGCTACTTGTTTCGATTATCGCAGCAAGTGTTCTTTTATATACACCACCGCATGCATTAGATATAGTACACACCACAACGTTTGATACACCAACTGCTTGGAGCGAGAAATAGCCGAATGATTCCACTGACGGTAGTCGACCCTAGATTGTTGGGAAACAAAATACATAGGATATGGGGAAACATATAAGTACGTCTGATGGGGGTGTCTAAACTACGACACATAACACTCAAGGCGTGTACTCTATCACTGACCTCGATAGTATGGAAGCTAAGCCATCAGACTTAAGGCTGGTAGGTACTGGGTTCGTATTCCGGTACCGGCTCCTATCCAGAGCGAGTTTAATGGTTTAAGGTGTAGGTATAAAACCACTTCACCGACTTCTCTCTCACTAACCACTAACCACTGCCCAGAATAGACAGCCCAGATAGCTGAGGCGTGTGCCCAGGACAGCGTGCTTGGACCGTAATTGAAAATATAAACGCGAACATAATTATTAACAAACAACCTGAACTAGGTTATCAATAAATATATATTTATATCAGGAAACAAAACAAAATTGTTTAGTTTAACGACACCACTAAAGCACACTGACTTATTAATGATCAGTTACTGGATGTCAAATATTTGGTAATTTTGGCATATAATCATATAAAAACCTGCTACATTTTGTCCATTAGTAGCAAGGGATCTTTTATATGCACCATCCCGCAGACAAGGTAGCACATACCACGGGATTTGATATAACAGTCGTTGTGCACTGGTTGGAACGAGAAATGAAACAATGTGCCCACCGTTGGAGATCGATCCCAAACCGACCGTGCATCAAGCGAGCGCTTTACCACTGGGTTATGTCCAGCCCCATTTCATGAATAATTACGCCATTAAAAGCAACTTAAGAATGGAATTCACGTTCTGGGTTGAGCATGTTTTCTAAGCAGTGTGGCGTGCTGACTTTTCTCCTTTGTTTGGTGTGATATTACGCCAAGAACTAGTACAGAATAGGCTGTTGTCACCTCGTGACTGAATATATTCACTGTACAAAAATAGATCTTCAATATACCGTCGTCTGACATGTGTAGCGACTAAAGTTTCAAAGACGTATATCAGTATATAAACTACTGCTCAGTGATCACGTAACGCTCTAGGAGGGCGGGTTTTTGTTTGATCAGACCCGTAGGAACGGGGGCGGGGGCGTATGCACGCACGCACACACACACACACACACACACACACACACACACACACACACACACACACTCGAGGACGAAAATGTACTTAGTTTGTAATACTCTTTATAAACAAACACATAACTGTGGCTTGTCCCACCAGTAGCCCAGTGGTACAGCGCTCGCTCGATGCGCTGTCGGTGTGAGATCGATCCCCATCGGTGGCCCCATTGCGCTATTTACTGTTCCAGCCAGCGAACCACGACTGGTATATCAAAGGCCGTGGTATCTCAATATATGTGTGGTCCTTAACCATATGTCTGACGCCATATAACCGTAACTAAAATGTGTTGAGTGCGTCGTTAAATAAATCATTCCCTTCCTTCTTCCTTGGCATTGAATATATTCACTGTACACAAAATCCTCCATATACAGTCGTCTGACTAAAGTTTTCAAAGATCTATATCAGATACGTTACCTTGTATAGTTCAGTGATAACTAAAAGGAGAGAGTGTTATGTTAGCATTAAAAGTAACTTAAGAATGACTTTAACGTTCTGTGTTGAGCAGGTTTTCTAAGGAGTATGGTGTGCTGACTTTTCTCCTTTGTTTGCGCCAAGAACTAGTTCTGAATTGCCACCTCGTCATTGAGAACGGGGTTTTGTATGATCAGACCAGAAGGAACAACAGGGGACGCCCCCCCCCCCCCCCCCCCCCACGAACTCAAGGACGAAAATGTATTTAGTTTGTCCTACTCTTTAAAAATAGAAATATGGCTCATCCCTCCCCCCTCCCCCACGATTAGAGGCTGGTATCTCCGCATTAGAGAGTTTGTCCCCCCCCCCCCCCCCCGCACACACACACACCTACTCGTTGCCGTTAATGGAAGTAGGTATCGGGTTTCCGCTATGACCATGTTTCAAACATGTACCAAAGCAAAACACATTTTTATTTTAGCTTCAGTTAAATATCACGCACGCTCGTATTGACTCATGCATCACCTACCTGCGCTGACCGCCTAGGACTGTTCGTTTATTGTTACTTATTAGTGGTTAATGGGAGAGAAGTCTGTAGCGTAGCCCCACACGGCTACAACTCATTTTAAGTGGAAGTGTGTGCCAGGATAGGAACCCAGTATCTACCAGTCTTAAGTCAGATGGCCACTTCACAAGCGAGGATGTTATGATCAGTATAACATTTCAGTCAGCAAAGTCTACTGTATTTCATAAATCGCCCCCTCTCGCGAACTTTCTGTATCCGCGCCTGATAGATACGTGATGCTTATTCATGCGTACACAAACGAACAGGTTAATATTACACATACAACACAAACCGGCACCTCGAGTAGGACATTTTATCTTCCTTTATAGAGGTATCACAAGATGTCGAAGTGTTGGGCTTGTCTACTTCTCGTCGCTTCATTCATTTGTTTTAAAACACATTCAGTCTCAGGTAGGATGTTTCTTTCATAAATTAATATGTATCAGTTTAAAAGTAAAATAAGTGAAGTGACCAAGACTTTGCTATAAAAGTGTGGATTTAGATTTGAGGAACTCGTCAATTGGAATTTAAACGAATGGATGAGTGGATGAATGGATGAATGGTTGAATGTATGAATGAATGAATGAATGAATGAATGAATGAACGAACTGTTTAACGACACCCTAGCACAAAATGCACATCATCTATTGGGTGTCATAAAAGGTAAGTATATGGAAATATTATTTATACAATTATATAAAATCACAATGTAAAGAGCTGTGTGGAAATGTACAATACAATACTTGTTTTCGTTTATCTTTATTAAGGTGCCTATTCCAAAAGAGGTTCACGCATACACAATACAAATATAGAAATCGGAGTGTCTTCAAAACTTTAAAATTAATTCTGGGTGGAATTTAAAAGATTTCAAAACATTTCTGTGGTCAATTACATGATTTCTTGTCTGTTCAGATGATTGCACTCCACCAAAATGTGGCGCACAGTCAGTGTACACTGACAATGTTCACACTGAGGAGGAGGGTCCTTCTTTAAAACAAATGAATGCGTCAAATACGTATGGCCGATGCAGGCACGGCTGGAATTTAAACAAACCTGGATATGAAATATACTTGTATTAGATGCAGATAATCCGCTGTTTTAATTAATAAAAAAAAATGTATATATGCAAAATGTGAACTAATTTGTTTTTATTTCCTTTCGTTTGCTGCTGTTTTGTCTTAGTGGGTATTTATCAATCCTCTTCAACATGTAGCACATTACACAAGGCTGTCATGTTTACATATATACACATACATGTTTACATGACAGCATGTATTAATTTAAAAGTAAAATTACTATTGCCTCACTGTAATATGGATTAACTAGTAGATTTAGATTTGAAGATGTCGTAAAATGGAATTTAAATCAAACACGGATAGAGTATCTGGAAATTAACTGAAAAAGATGTAGATTAAGTGAAGTTTAAGCTATAAAATCAAATACACAAATATAGATAGAACATTTAATATTATTGTGTTCGTTTCCTTTGTGTTGTTGTTAGTGGTGTTATTGTTTTGGTAACAGTGAAGATAGGTCTCTTTCATATCCCACCACGGCATTTGATATTCCAGTCATCGAGCAACTGAACAGACCTGCACCTGGTTTACCTAGGATATTAATCCTAAATCCTATCGTATTTCTTCCATTGAGCTTCATCATTTCTTAAATGCATACAATATTCTGGATATCAGATACGTTATTAATATAAAGCGGCCCAATGAAATTAAAAGTATTACGTCGTTTAAGTTTGCACGCTCATCTAAATAGGTTGCATATCCTCTAAATGTGTGACTGGTTGCACTGCTAGGAGCCTGCATAGCAGGAAGATATGTTTTTAGTGTGTTATACGCTATTAATATACACTGACACAATAGAACTATAAGTGTTACGTGTTTTAAGTTTGCACGCATATCCAAATATGTTACAAATTCTCTAAAAGTTGACTGTTTTCATTGCTAGGAGCCTGCACACCAGGAACGTATGGTTTGGGCTGCAGCTACGCCTGTCACTGTAGTACTAACTGCAATGACGTCATAGGCTGTTCCGGCAGCTGCCTCAGAGGATGGTCTGGACCCAAATGCAATAAGGGTAAAATAAATATAGAATACTATACATATGTTCGTTAGGTATCTTTATATATTTTTTAAAGTATTAATTAATTAATTAATTTAGCGTTATAATAAAAACACAACAAAAAACCCACACAACAGCATGTATGAATATATGTATTGATGTATGAATATCTATATGCTTGCATACCTGTTACCTATATGTATGTATGTATGTATGTATGTATGTTGGTTATATATATATATATATATATATATATATATATATATATATATATATATGTACGTATGTATATATGTATGTATGTATGTTGTATGTACGTACGTGTGTGCATACACATACATACATACATACATATATATATATATATATATATATATATATATATATATATATATATATATATATATATATATATATATAATAACTCTGTGTGTGTGTGTGTATGTGTTTGTGTGTGTGTGTTTGTGTGTGTGTGTGTGTGTGTGTGTATGTGTGTGTATGTGTGTACATGTATATGTATATTACGAGTGTAGCCTGCTAAACGTAATAAATTTTGTAACCAGGCTTTATAAAGTCGGTCCATTACGATCAACTGTTGGTATTCGTAACAGTAACGGTGTGGTTGGGAAACCTCCAATATCATCTTCTACAATGTTGGTATTATTATTATTGTTGTTGTTGTTGTTGTTGTTGTTGTTGTTGTTGTTATTATTATTATTATTACTATATTTATTACTATATTATTGTTATTTTTATCAGTATCATTATTACTTTCATCATTACATGATACTTATTGGTAGTAGTAATAATAATAATAATAATAATAATAGTAGTAGTAGTAGTAGTAGTAGTAGTAGTAGTAGTAGTAGTAGTAGTAGTAGTAGTAGTAGTAGTAGTAGTAGTAGAAGTAGCAGTAGTAAAACATATCGTCTCATAACGCTCTCTATATTGATATATTATGTATTCCAGAAAACATAGCTCTGGATAAAGGAACAAACCAGAATTCTTATTGGGAGACTTGGATGAAATCGGCACGTGCTGTAGATGGGAGTCTCAAAACGCGTTTTCAATACAACTCGTGTATTCACACAGCAGGTGGACGGCCGTTCACCTGGTGGAAGGTAGACCTGGCTGAAGATTACTACATACACAAGTTAGCGATTTACTTCAGAAGAGATAGTAAGTTCACTTCTTAAATACAAAACTGTCTGAAAAGTAAGCTAGAAGATTTACTATCTGTGCAGCCAAATCAGATAACGATTGTGAATTATTTTGCGAAAGAGATCTTCAATAATAAGATAGGCATATGCTTTATATGGTGGTGGTGTTTAGTTGATGTTGATGGTGTTGGTGTTGGTGGTAGTGGTAAAGGTGGTAGCAGTTGTGGTAGTGGTGGTGGTCGTTAGATTGATGTGTCTGGGAATTGGGACATTGGGTAGTTCTTAAATAAAATAAGTGCAAAGATCTATTTTCTATTGTCGTGTTGGAGTAATGTTTGTGTGGTACGTTTTTAGAAGGTGTCTTGTTTGTTGTTTCTCCTGTTTTTGAGCATCCTGTGTTCATGATTGCAGGTGCCCCTTATATCTACAACAATGAAATATGATTGAAGTGTTTTTATTTGTTCTTCATGATAGCAATAACATAATTCTAGTTGAACAAAGTTTACACCTAATTCGAACTAGAATAAAATGTAAGCAAGACTTTTATCAACCCTTATTATATAACACATGCACAGACACAGGTCGCAGGAATGGTGTTAAGGTGTACAGCTCTGTCGATGTAAACCAAACAAACACTGGTCACCTGTGTGGTTCAGCAACGTTAGACAGTCCGGATGTGACGTGGATGACATGTGACAACACATCGAGATACATCACACTCTACCAAGATACATACAATGAACGCACTCGTGACACGGCAATGGATTTCTGTGAAGTCCAAGTGTTTGGTAAGCTAGACTAATCGTTATTTCAATTTCCAACCAGTGTCTCACGATATTAGCACGTAAACCCAGAACAAATTGTTTTCCTACTCAAGTTGTTACAAGATTTTTCTCTTAAACAAATCAACATCCACCAACAGATTAAAGTAACGAACACTCAGTATGAGACAGCAGCGCTCTACATTCTTACTAACTATTGCCAGTAGGGTCACTTTATAGCATCAAGTCATGTCATGTCATAAGGCTTTACGTACACATTCAGAGCAAGCTGTTGTAGCGCACGCCCGGGGTGGGGGGGGGGGGGGGGGGGGGGGACCGCCTGCACTGGCATGTGCACGTGAGCACCAGCAGCCCGACCGTGGTCGGTAGCAGGCGGAGGGTAATGGTGCTATGGAATTTTTAATGGAGCAATAAGTGTGCCAAAAGAGAAAGGGTGCGCAAGTTTGATTGAGGAATTTGGGCGCAATTTTGAACGGTCGGTCAAAAAGAAATTTCCGGAGTTATAGCTTCAAGCTAGCCATCCATTTATACGTGACCCGTGTCCGCATCCGGAATCCGCGTCCGTGTATGCGTGAATTGAACTATCATAAATACCTGTTGAAATACGTAAAACAACACTCTAAATATGACGAAAGCAATGTCCAACTGTCATTGATGTCATCGACGTCATGCCAAGCTTCAAAATAACTCATCCGTGTTAGTGAAACAAAATCGCTCACATAGCGATTCCTGGGACACGATGCGGTTCAGTGGATACTTCACAACGTCTTCCCTATGTAAGAGATTTTTCACGGACACGGACACGGACTTGGATCACGGATCACATACGAATGGAAGCTCTGCTTGGCTATTTGTAGAAGCAGATTTTACTATTTGTTTATTGCAGTGATCTAGGAGTTACTTCATTTTTTTTATCAGTTTTGATTTTCATATTACCATGTATCACCTTCAAAAATGTTGATTCAGAACTGAAAAAAATAAAAGAATAAAAGTTATTTATTTGTGTGTATATATTGACTTTGTGTTGTGTTTAACGTACATATGCGTAACAGTTCGGCTTTGGGTGAATCCAAAGCTAAATTAATTTCTCACTACCTAATCTAAGGTCCCGTTTTACTGTTTAGAACGGCACATAATCTAGAACTTGTCTTAAATGTTTTTGTTAGTTTGTGATGCTGGAACTTTCGGTGACAACTGCACCATGTTCTGTCACTGTCAAGATGGACCATGTAACTATGTAACTGGAGAATGTTCGGGAGGATGTAAACCAAACTGGACTGGACACACGTGCAGTGGTATGGTATAACTCATAACATACTAATCAGTTATCTTACCCGAAGACTAACACTAGTTGTAACAAAAGTTAATGTTTGTTTCGTTTAAGGACGCAACTACAGCGCATTTAGTATTAATCTTCGGCTTCTGGATGTCAAACATTTGTCAATCTTTGACACGAAAGTTAAAGTTTGTTTTGTTTAACGACACAACTAGAGCACAATGATTTATTAACCATTTATTATTTATTATTGGATGTCAAACGTTTCGTGATCTTTGATGTGCACTCTCCCACAGACAGGACAGCAAATACAATGACTTCTGATACAGCAGTCGTGGGACACTAGATTGGACGGGAAAATCCAATTAGAGAATGCGTCAATAGAGGTGGTTACATCCCACTTCCCCATTAGCAACAATTACAACATGTTTTGGTGTGCAAATTTGTAAAAGTAGCAAAAGCCGTTCGCAGTTTTAGTAACATAATTGTCCAGATATCTAGAACATCACCAATCCATATTATTAACTGTTATTCCAAAAAATAAAACAAATGCTGATGTCTGCTTGGCCTTCCGGAAAATAAATGTTTAATAAAAATAGTACTGTGATTTGGCAAAACAGTTAATAATATACCATTTGCAGTGTAAGCAGAACACACTGTATTTTGAACAACTACAAATAATATCTACATGTACCATACTCGTTTTGAGAAAACAAAACAAAACATACAAAATTAAGAAGGAAGGAAGGAAGGAAATGCTTGATTTAACTACGCACTCAACACATTTTATTTACGGTTATAAGGCGTCAGACATATGGTTAAGGGCCATACAACTATTGAGAGAGGAAACCCGCTGTCGCCACGTCATGGGCTACTCTTTTCGATTAGCAGCAAGGAATCTTTTATATGCTCCGTCCCACAGACAGTGTAGTACATACCACGGCCTTTGAGCGAGCGTTGTACCACTGGGCTACGTCCCCCCCCCCCCCCCCCCCCCCAAAAAAAATAAAAAAATAATTGTATAGCCAGATGTGTATAAAAATCTGTGAACCCGACATAAATATAAATTGTCATAGAGTAATGTGAACGTTTCTATAAGATATGTAGGCGTTTTGTGATTATGTGAGCTGGCAACACTTTCTAAAAGATGATGTTCATATTGAGAATAGTGAATAAAATGTAAATAAATACACAAAAAAGTGTTTGTGAGAACAACCATTTTAACAGAGTTGCCAAGTTCAATTTATCTATTTTATGTTTATTCCTATCAGCCATTTATGAGTTATGTACCTGTGCATTACCTTCGAATGTAATAAATACTGTTAAGCGTATAACAGTATGAACTAATTCATTCACTTTGTATTTCTGCGTTTTCAGAGTGTGACTCTAACCACTATGGTCATCTGTGTGAAAACTCTTGTTCCAATAAACATTGTAATGGATCATGCAATAAACTAACTGGACAATGTGAGAATGGATGTACAGCAGGATGGATGGAACTAGACTGCACAAAGAGTAAGATTTACTCAAAAAATATTGCATAACGTTTGTACAGTGCAAGTGTTATAAATGTAGTAAGGAATTTGTCGATTATATTAACATAAAGATGGTTACGTACACACACACACACACACACACACACACACACACACACACACACACACATACATACATATAATATATACACATATATATATATATATATATATATATATATATATATATATATATACATGTATATTATATATATACACATGTATTTATATATACGACAAAGTATGATCAGATCTGATACGAGCTAACATCAGTGAGTGATCAAATAACCTTCAAGTCGGCCACAAGACTGAAGCTGTGGTTGTTTTCTTCTTGGGGTGATGGACTGCATGAAAAATAGTACGTACAGTAGATTAAAGTACACTGATATGCATTGTATAAAGACAGTGTTTCTTCGCAAGTCGAAATAACGTGAGGCAAAGTCGTGATTGCTTCCATGATCCACTATCATTATATTCGTATGGTAAATCTAAACGAAACACACTTTTCCATAATCAAAAGTCACATTTCTGTACAAAGCAGAATCAAAGGCAACAGTTGACAATGTCGTGATTGTTACAATGACGGATGTTGTGCATTTTGTCTGTAGGTTAACATTCCTCTTCTCCTATCTGCAGGAGGTATGCCACTCTTTCAAACTGCAATTTAGGGGCACTTTAAATTGTCGGTGGTATGGGTGCACACTCCTTTGTCGTTAGTGATTTACACCAACGGTAATGTAAATGGTTTCTTGTTTGCAAAAAGAAACTGTTTTAGAATATCAATATATCTATGTTCACTGTATTTATGTTAATCCTAATGCGAGTAATAGTTCAGCATAGGTATTTCATAAGTCTCTGTGCTATTCCAACCACCGAATACATATAAAAATGACTGATTCAAAGATAATTCCAAATGTATTTGCTGATATAATGTTTTAGATTTTAAACATTAGTATAAGGAACGTTTTTAATATCAGATGTGTTACATTTCAGTAGGCTAATACGATGTCTATCTTACTGGCTAAAGAACAAGGATAGTCTCTGTAAGTTACAATATAACGCCAGCTCTATGTGTTACTGTTTCAGAATGTTCAGAATCTACATATGGCTTCCAATGTGCAAACAACTGTAATCAGCGAAATTGTCTAGGAAACTCGTCGTGTGATCACGTGGCTGGGACATGTGATCAAGGTTGTGATCGAGGATATCAGGGTGAAGATTGTGCAACGAGTACGTATTTATGGTATTATACATATCAGTAGAGTGTACAGCGATTATGTATTGGACACATACTACATACATTATATGTAGCTGTAGATTGTACTATGAGTACGTATTCAATATATTCCATGTTACATGTATAAGTATATTGAACAATAAGTATGTATTCAAGATATTACAGACAGTACATATATCAGTAGATTGTACAACGAATAGGTATTCAATATATTACTTATATCAAATATATCAGTATATTGTACAAGTAAGTATTTAAGATATTATACATCTACTGAACGACACTGTAAGAGCGAAAACTCAAAGTGTGATGTTGAAGACGGTACTTGTCAAGATGGGTGTCAGCCAGGCTGGAAGAATGGACATTGCACTGAGAGTAAGTGAAACTATTAACCAGAATCCAAAACCCAAACTCCAAATATCCTCAGAAAACAAATGGCATTTGTTGTTGACAGAGGCGGGACGCAGCCCAGTGGTAAAGCACTTCGCTGATCTGCTGTAGGTCGTTCCAGCCAGTGCACCACGACTGGTGTATCAAAGGTTGTGGTATGTGCTACCCTGTCTGTGTGATTGTACATATAAAATATATCTTGGTACTAATGGAAGAAAAAACCCGGCATATTTCGTCTATATATATCTATGGTACGGCTGTGGGTGTGAATATCTAATACTATATATATATATATTGGGCAAAGATCATTTTTTAGTTCTTTTCAATATATATATCAGAAATATAATTTAGCCCATTTATCTTACAATTTAGAGACGAAATTACCAAATGTTTTCGACATCTAATAACCGATGTATATTAAAAATCAATGTGCTCCAGGGTATATTAAACACACACACCATTACCACTATATAACAATATTAATACTATAGATATGTCTTCGTAATACCGATGATTAAAAATCAATGTGCTCCAGTGGTATCGTTAAACTATAGATATGGTATACCATCAAGGCACATCAAGAAACATCGCAAACACGTGATTCTTTATCTTCAGTAACTATTCCCCATGTCAAGCATTATTGAAATCTTTGAATAATTTCACAGAGTGTGATGTTGGAAATTATGGCCCAGATTGCAATTCCTCGTGCAGTGCAAGACGGTGTAAAGCTAATGACGAATCATGTGATCACGTGACTGGTTTATGTAGTGGACCATGTGAAGCTGGTTGGCAAGGAGTTGACTGCACGCTCAGTAAGTACATAGAGTCATGTTCTAGGTGAGTTACCACAATACTCGGAACATAATTGTTGTGGTTATATTATACTAAACTTAATGGGGTTGTTTTACATATAATATAATTTGCTAATGCATTAGGGCCCGCAGAGTGTATTTGTAAGTGGCAGCCACTGTCTATGTGATGGCTTGGGGGAATCACATTTGAGGGTCCAGAGGGTCTGAACATGTGTTAAGAGGTATGGGGGCATTTTGAGTTCCGTATATTCAAATATGGATGTTTCAGGTTCTTGACACAATAATAGCAAAAAAAGGTGGGAGACACCCCGTTCCGCGACCGCTGTTTATAAAGTAATTCTTAATTTATATGTTACAGCATTTATTGTTCAACAGTTTTAAGCAATTTTGTAACTTAAAATCATGCTTGAAAAGTTTTACAATATTCTATTGTTTCTTTAAATATCTGATCACGTAATATATCAATAAAACATACTCGTTCTTTTCATAATGAATATGATACCAATATTAATGATATATGACACGATATTGAGGCACATCCGAATTTGTGTTATTGCAGGCATTGCACAAACCGCTGCACCTAATGAAAATCCAGGACCAATTATTGGTGGTGTCATCGGTACCGCTGCGGTTGTTGTTGTTGTTGTTGTGGCCGTCATCATCTTTGTATTTCTGAGGTAAATCCTCTTTCAGATGTCAGTGCAAAATATTTCAAATCTACAGTGCCTTGGGAGTAGCTGGTATAAAAGTTAAACAGTGTGTTTTGTTTAGCGATACCACTAGAGCACATTACATTGATTAATTAATCATCGGCTATTGGATGTCAAACATTTGGTAATTTTGACATAGGTATACAAGTTAAGTGCAGCCAGTGGGTGGTGCAGTTGGGTATATGCTGGGTTGTAGAAAATGTTCTTCAGGGGATATATTTTAATGTCATTCTGAAGTGCATTTTGAAATATCTTTTAAGTCTGTTTTTTTACATTTGTTAGCGATTTTTATAATGACAATTATTAAGTTAAAATGTTGGATGTCTTTACATTTTGACCCTCTGCTTTAATATCCTTACATGTATAGGGTTTTATTTCAGTCTTTGTGTTTTATAAACACATTAATATTTTTATATACTTACCTTTTGTGACACGCAATAGTCAATGTGTATGTTTGTGATGGGGTATCGTTAAACTTCCATTCATTCATTTGTTCATTTAAACACAAAAAACAACAACAACAAAACAAACAAAAAACCCACAGAGAGGCAAAGTTGACATTAGAATATACATAAGCCCCTTTTCCTTTGAGAACACATTTTAGTTGGCACTTCATCCATATCGTTTTCTTCTGCTAAAAAACCCAGCAAAATTGTTGAATTGTGGAATTCTCAACATATGACCTCCAGTAAAGTAATTACTATGTTCCTGTTTTAAAACAAAATTTTCGTTGAAATAAAGGTTGTTAAAGTTTCACTAGATGTCGTTATCTCTTTACCTCTTTTAAGATTATTATGTTGTTTAGGAGAAGGAAACAGGCAAAAGACGATACCAAAGCTGGTGAACCAATCGTACCTGAACATAAACCATCAACAAAAGGTATTATGCCATCGACTGTTCTTTATTTTCCTTGGGGTTCTGTTAATTTTGTTGTTTATTTTTTTATTGGAAAACAAATTGAGCAAATGTTCAGTGAAACATTTAGCAATCACAACCTTAACTAGTGGAAGAGCATGGGGACCCATTGTTCTAATCTAAATAATAAAGTGTCTCTGTGTAGTTAGATAAGTCTATAGTACTCAGTGGTGTAACTAGAGTGGATCATGGGAGCAATGACCCCACCCCACCGATACCTCTTTTTCCTCACCAAGTTACATATTTTCCTTTCACCTCAGAACATGATTCATAGCCAATGTGGTTGGTCCCCCAATATGAGTGTCTACCCATGCAATCAGTGATACTACTGTATCTAGATTCATTTACCCCCCCCCCCCCCCCCAATCAGGTTTGACCCTGATAATATATTTGAGCACCTCAATATAATTTACAGAAAGACAACACCATGCACCTGACTTCTCTGCCTACGTTAATGTTGAACTATCCTCATCAAATTCTGCCAAAAGGTTTGAGGTAAATGAAACCTTCGCCAGTGATGAAGTACCAACAGTAAACACTGGTGACGTAGCACTAGTGGTTGATCAAGGAGAGTCAGAAATCCAACAGCCTGACGAAGATGAGGAGGACATCCAGGATCTTAACACGTACTACAATGAAGACCAACCAGCAGCTCCTTCCTTCAGTCTGCCAGAAGAAGGTTTTGACGTCACAGAACTTGAAGGTATCATAGAGAGCATCAGGAATCAACCTGGAGGATTTCAAGCAGAATATGTTGTAAGATATCTACATTTCTCATTGTGTTGGGAAATTACTTTGTGTCTGTTTGTTTAGTTAGAATTGTATAACAGTAGAATTGAAACGAAAACAATATTTATCGAAACTTTAGCACATTTGAAAATTAAGCCATGTCATGTCTAACATGGTTATTTCAATACTTGAGGGAGGGAAGGATAGTGAGAGACAGAATGACAATACACAGAGAGATAGGGGAGGGGAAGTAAAGAGAGGGGAGAGAAAGAAGCAATGGGGAGAGGGGGTGAGAAATCAAAATAGGGTAGGGAGAGACATAGAAGGAGTGAGGTAAGGGAATGAGTGGACAGGGAGAGAGAGAGAGAGAGAGAGAGAGAGAGAGAGAGAGAGAGAGAGAGAGAGAGAGAGAGAGAGAGAGAGAGAGAGAGAGAGAGAGAGAGAGAGAGACTCACTGGAAGTATCATAGAAAGCATCAGAAATCAGCCTAGGGGATTTCAAGCAGAATATGTTGTAAGATACCAACATTTCTGAAAGTGATGGGATAGAAGGAAAGATGAGTGACAAATCTAAAGAGAGTAGGAAGAGACATAGAGGGAGGTAGGTGAGGGAGTGAGTGAACGGGGGAAGACAGAGAGAGAGAGAGAGAGAGAGAGAGAGAGAGAGAGAGAGAGGAGAGAGAGAGAGAGAGAGAGAGAGAGAGAGAGAGAGAGAGATTCACTGCTGTCGTTTGGCTATTCCTACTGGAAAGTAGAAAAGTAATCAAATTTCATATGCACTTGTCATAGAGAGAGGTCTTGGATGTACCAGTCGTATGTCTCTCAAAATGCCAAATGTTGTTGTGTTTTAATGATGTTTGTTTAGCATTTTAACAGCCCATTCTAAAATAAAACATTAAAGCTGACACAGAGAGCTATGGGACATGACCAGTGGAACTGTTACGGACACTGACAGAGTTATAATCGTATTCTTGTGTTCAGGACACAAAAATGTAAGAAATAATCAACTGCCACCAAGGTGATTCGAAGCAAGGACTGTGAATATAGGAGTCCAGCGCTCTTCCAACTGTGGTAATAAGGAAAGTCCCACTACCTAGTGCCAGTAGAAACACTTTATACTGATTCTATTACATGATTATTAC
>NC_054711.1:13525531-13542986 GCF_016097555.1 Gigantopelta aegis | reverse complement strand
GACAAACTACATCTGAACAACATCAAATGTGTCTTTGTACCAGCATGTGAATGTACAGAACAACATCAGACTACAACCACTTGATCTGTCAGTGAATAAGGATTACAAAGACGAACTACATCTGAACAACATCAAATGTGTCTTTGTACCAGCATGTTGTACAGACAGACTACAACCACTTGATCTGTCAGTGAATAAGGATTACAAAGACAAACTACATCTGAACAACATCAAATGTGTCTTTGTACCAGCATGTTGTACAGACTACAACCACTCTATCTGTCAGAGAATACGGATTACAAAGACAAACTACATCTGAACAACATCAAATGTGTCTTTGTACCAGCGTGTTGTACAGACAGACTACAACCACTTGATCTGTCAGTGATTAAGGATTACAAAGACAAACTACATCTGAACAACATCAAATGTGTCTTTGTACCAGCATGTTGTACAGGCAGACTACAACCACTTGATCTGTCAGTGAATAAGGATTACAAAGACTAACTACATCTGAACAACATCAAATGTGTCTTTGTACCAGCATGTTGTACAGAGTACAACCACTTGATCTGTCAGTGAATAAGGATTACAAAGACTAACTACATCTGAACAACATCAAATGTGTCTTTGTACCACCAGCATGCTGTACAGACTACAACCACTTGCTCTGTCAGTGAATAAGGATTACAAAGACAAACTACATCTGAACAACATCAAATGTGTCTTTGTACCAGCGTGTTGTACAGACAGACTACCACCACTTGATCTGTCAGAGAATACGGATTACAAAGACGAACTACATCTGAACAACATCAAATGTGTCTTTGTACCAGCATGTTGTACAGACAGAATACAACCACTTGATCTGTCAGTTAACAAGGATTACAAAGACAAACTACATCTCAACAACATCAAATGTGTCTTTTTACCAGCATGTTGTAGAGACATACTACAACCACTTGATCTGTCAGTGAATAAGGATTACAAAGACAAACTACATCTGAACAACATCAAATGTGTCTTTGTACCAGCATGTTGTACAGACAGACTACAACCACTTGATCTGTCAGTGACTAAGGATTACAAAGACTAACTACATCTGAACAACATCAAATGTGTCTTTGTACCAGCGTGTTGTACAGACAGACTACATCCCCTTGATCTGTCAATGAATAAGGATTACAAAGACTAACTACATCTGAACAACATCAAATGTGTCTTTGTACCAGCGTGTTGTACAGACAGACTACAACCACTTGATCTGTCAGTGACTAAGGATTACAAAGACTAACTACATCTGAACAACATCAAATGTGTCTTTGTACCAGCGTGTTGTACAGACAGACTACAACCACTTGATCTGTCAGTGATTAAGGATTACAAAGACAAACTACATCTGAACAACATCAAATGTGTCTTTGTACCAGCATGTTGTACAGACAGACTACAACCACTTGATCTGTCAGTGAATAAGGATTACAAAGACTAACTACATCTGAACAACATCAAATGTGTCTTTGTACCAGCATGTTGTACAGAATACAACCACTTGATCTGTCAGTGAATAAGGATTACAAAGACGAACTACATCTGAACAACATCAAATGTGTCTTTGTACCAGCATGTTGTACAGACAGACTACAACCACTTGATCTGTCAGTGAATAAGGATTACAAAGACGAACTACATCTGAACAACATCAAATGTGTCTTTGTACCAGCGTGTTGTACAGACAGACTACAACCACTTGATCTGTCAGTGAATAAGGATTACAAAGACGAACTACATCTGAACAACATCAAATGTGTCTTTGTACCAGCGTGTTGTACAGACAGACTACAACCACTTGATCTGTCAGAGAATACGGATTACAAAGACGAACTACATCTGAACAACATCAAATGTGTCTTTGTACCAGCATGTTGTACAGACAGGCTACAACCACTTGATCTGTCAGTGAATAAGGATTACAAAGACTAACTACATCTGAACAACATCAAATGTGTCTTTGTACCAGCATGTTGTACAGACTACAACCACTTGATCTGTCAGAGAATACGGATTACAAAGACAAACTACATCTGAACAACATCAAATGTGTCTTTGTACCAGCATGTTGTACAGACAGACTACAACCACTTGATCTGTCAGTGAATAAGGATTACAAAGACAAACTACATCTGAACAACATCAAATGTGTCTTTGTACCAGCATGTTGTACAGACTACAACCACTCTATCTGTCAGAGAATACGGATTACAAAGACAAACTACATCTGAACAACATCAAATGTGTCTTTGTACCAGCGTGTTGTACAGACAGACTACAACCACTTGATCTGTCAGTGATTAAGGATTACAAAGACAAACTACATCTGAACAACATCAAATGTGTCTTTGTACCAGCATGTTGTACAGAGTACAACCACTTGATCTGTCAGTGAATAAGGATTACAAAGACTAACTACATCTGAACAACATCAAATGTGTCTTTGTACCACCAGCATGTTGTACAGATACAACCACTTGTCTGTCAGTGAATAAGGATTACAAAGACAAACTACATCTGAACAACATCAAATGTGTCTTTGTACCAGCATGTTGTACAGACAGACTACAACCACTTGATCTGTCAGAGAATACGGATTACAAAGACGAACTACATCTGAACAACATCAAATGTGTCTTTGTACCAGCATGTTGTACAGACAGAATACAACCACTTGATCTGTCAGTGAACAAGGATTACAAAGACAAACTACATCTCAACAACATCAAACGTGTCTTTGTACCAGCATGTTGTACAGACATACTACAACCACTTGATCTGTCAGTGAATAAGGATTACAAAGACAAACTACATCTGAACAACATCAAATGTGTCTTTGTACCAGCATGTTGTACAGACAGACTACAACCACTTGATCTGTCAGTGACTAAGGATTACAAAGACTAACTACATCTGAACAACATCAAATGTGTCTTTGTACCAGCGTGTTGTACAGACAGACTACATCCCCTTGATCTGTCAGTGAATAAGGATTACAAAGACTAACTACATCTGAACAACATCAAATGTGTCTTTGTACCAGCGTGTTGTACAGACAGACTACATCCACTTGATCTGTCAGTGAATAAGGATTACAAAGACTAACTACATCTGAACAACATCAAATGTGTCTTTGTACCAGCGTGTTGTACAGACAGACTACAACCACTTGATCTGTCAGTGATTAAGGATTACAAAGACAAACTACATCTGAACAACATCAAATGTGTCTTTGTACCAGCATGTTGTACAGACAGACTACAACCACTTGATCTGTCAGTGAATAAGGATTACAAAGACTAACTAATCTGAACAACATCAAATGGTCTTTGTACCAGCATGTTGTACAGAATACAACCACTTGATCTGTCAGTGAATAAGGATTACAAAGACAAACTACATCTGAACAACATCAAATGTGTCTTTGTACCAGCATGTTGTACAGACAGACTACAACCACTTGATCTGTCAGTGAATAAGGATTACAAAGACGAACTACATCTGAACAACATCAAATGTGTCTTTGTACCAGCGTGTTGTACAGACAGACTACAACCACTTGATCTGTCAGTGAATAAGGATTACAAAGACGAACTACATCTGAACAACATCAAATGTGTCTTTGTACCAGCGTGTTGTACAGACAGACTACAACCACTTGATCTGTCAGAGAATACGGATTACAAAGACGAACTACATCTGAACAACATCAAATGTGTCTTTGTACCAGCATGTTGTACAGACAGGCTACAACCACTTGATCTGTCAGTGAATAAGGATTACAAAGACTAACTACATCTGAACAACATCAAATGTGTCTTTGTACCAGCATGTTGTACAGACTACAACCACTTGATCTGTCAGAGAATACGGATTACAAAGACAAACTACATCTGAACAACATCAAATGTGTCTTTGTACCAGCATGTTGTACAGACAGACTACAACCACTTGATCTGTCAGTGAATAAGGATTACAAAGACTAACTACATCTGAACAACATCAAATGTGTCTTTGTACCAGCATGTTGTACAGACAGACTACAACCACTTGATCTGTCAGTGAATAAGGATTACAAAGACTAACTACATCTGAACAACATCAAATGTGTGTTTGTACCAGCATGTTGTACAGACAGACTACAACCACTTGATCTGTCAGTGAATAAGGATTACAAAGACGAACTACATCTGAACAACATCAAATGTGTCTTTGTACCAGCATGTTGTACAGACAGACTACAACCACTTGATCTGTCAGTGATTAAGGATTACAAAGACAAACTACATCTGAACAACATCAAATGTGTCTTTGTACCAGCGTGTTGTACAGACAGACTACAACCACTTGATCTGTCAGTGATTAAGGATTACAAAGACAAACTACATCTGAACAACATCAAATGTGTCTTTGTACCAGCATGTTGTACAGACAGACTACAACCACTTGATCTGTCAGTGAATAAGGATTACAAAGACGAACTGAAACAATGATTTCAAAACTGGTACGCAAATGAAGTGACTAACCAGATTTCTGAAATTGAAGACATTGAAGGCGAGGTTGACTTTTCAGAAATCTCAGTTGATTTGCGAACGAGCAACGTGAATCCCATTCATGCCAGATGGTTAATTCATGTTCAGGAACGGGTTGCTATAAAGAGGGACATGCTTGTGAGTGGCTTTTGTAAAGCCGGTCTTCTAGAATATAGTACGGAGTAAGAAACACGTGTATACAGCTGCTAACGGAAGTAGTAGCAGTAGTACTGATTTGGACTTTTTTATTTTTTATTTTTATTTTTTTGAATTCTATTGATTGGATACGTACCAGTGTTGATTTTAAGTTTTGAAACAAATTTGTGAGGAAATGAAATGTGTTAACCGTATTTTTGTTTGCGTGTTGTTGTTTTTTTAAAAATGATACTAGTATTAATATTCGCGAGAGTTTAATTTTCGCGGTCAAATTAAAATCGCGAACTACGCGAAAATTACACCCACGCGAATATTACCCGTTTTACAGGTATATAGCAGAACTTGGCCCACATTATGATCATATTGTAAAGGACAGAGATTAGCACATGACCCCAAACACATTGGGTATACAGTCTAAGACTGACAGTAGTTGTCATAAACCAATTTACAATATTAATAGATGTGATATTATTATTAGTATTAATTTAATAATTAATTAATACTAAATATAACCGCAAGCTGTAATAACGAATTCCCAAGCTGTAATAGCTGTACTTTACTCACACACACACACACACACACACACACACACACGCACGCACGCTCACACAGCAGGTGCATGTGGAGAGGGGGATTTGAGGTAGAACACCTCTGCTATGCACTATGCGAATTTTCTTTTAAAATTATATTCTCCAGGAAAGCACGACTTGACCCCCCCCCCCCCCCCCCCCCCCCCTCAGAAACGTCTTACACATTCCTGTACTCGCGCCTCAACAAACACATACACACACAAGCGCGCACACAGCCCACGGTAAAACAATCCACACACTTTGATCTCTGTTGACTGCATTTTAACAAATGCGATTCTACTGGTAGACCGGACTACAAAAAAACTATTTTTATCTCAGACTATGGCTATCTGCAGCTGCTAGAGGTGAAAATACAGTGGTATGGGCAGTTCGGAGATAAATTGTATTTGATTTTGTTTGTTGTGTCTTGCCATGCCAAAAATTCATGTTTGACCTGTTTCATATTTTACATGACAATAAAGTAGTATATGATTAAGGAAAGAAAGAAATGTTTTATTTAACGACGCACTCAACACATTTTATTTACGGTTATATGGCGTCGGACATATGGTTAAGGACCACACAGATATTGAGAGGAAACCCGCTGTCGCCACTTCATGGGCTATTCGTTTTGATTAGCAGCAAGGGGTCTTTTATATGCACCATCCCACAAACATGGTAGTACATACCACGACCTTTGATATACCAGTCGTGGTGCACTGGCTGGAACAAGACGGGGATCGATCCCAGACCGACCGCGCATCAAGCGAACGCTGCACCACTGGGCTACGTCCCGCCTCTAGTATATGATTAATTCTAACAAATAAATTTTATTTCTGTCACCTTCATAGATTTAAAGATACAATTTTAATTTGCAAAATTTATCTGATTTTTACAAAAAAAATTAAATCAACAGTTCATTACGCTCTGAAGAGAAGATTACAACAGAAAAAAAACCCCAATATTGTCGTAACTTGAAAACTTCTCGACATACACTGATTTCTGGGTTTTAAAAATAAATTATATTGGCCAAGAACGTTTCTTACAAAACGACAAAACAGACGGCACAAAAATATGTTTAATCGAAAAACAAAAAAAGTCCAGATTGATACCAATACACATAACCTATACAAATATGTTTTAATACCTCAATGCCCTCGAAGTGCCAAACTACCTACCAAATTTCAGCTAAATCGGTCCAGAACTGATCTTACAAGATGACACAAGAGAGGCGACAAAAAATAATAATAATCCCACCAAAATCAATAGGTTAGAACCTAATAATAATCCCACCAAAAACAATAGGTTCCAAGCCTTGACTGGAGAACCTAATAACAATAATCCCAGAAAAAAAACCCTCAATAGGTTCCAAACCTTGGCTGAAGAACCTAATAACAATAATCCCAGAAAAAAACCCTCAATAGTTTCCCAGCCTTGGCTTGGGAACTTAATAATAATAATAATAATAGTAATAATATAAATAACTTACGAAAACAATGTGACGAGTTTGTACTTCCCTCTCTGTATGTACTGGTGCCAGGGTCACAGTTCAAACAGGCGGTCTGTCCAGATCGATTATTGTACGTTCCTATTGGACACAGCTGACATGTGCTGACACCGCTGTTGTAGGTACCCTCGGGACATTCCACTTAAACATAATAATACGTGACTAAATACAGTATAGTTAATAGCCAGGGTCACAGTTCAAACAGGCGGTCTGTCCAGATCGATTATTGTACGTTCCTATTGGACACAGCTGACATGTGCTGACACCGCTGTTGTAGGTACCCTCGGGACATTCCACTTAAACATAATAATACGTGACTAAATACAATATACTTAATAGCCAGAGTCATTTTTGTGGTAAAGAACAATAATGACATTGCACCTAGAATGTAAAGTTTGTTTTTATTTAACGACGCCGCTAGAGCACATTGATTTTTAATCTTATCATCGGCTATTGGACGTCAGACATATGGTCATTCTGACACTCCTTTTTAGAGGAAACCCGCTGTCGCCACATAGGCTACTCTTTTACGACAGGCAGCAAGGGATCTTTTATTTGCGCTTCCCACAGGCAGGATAACACAAATCATGGCCTTTGTTGAACCAGTTATGGATCACTGGTCGGTGCAAGTCGTTTACACCTACTCGTTGCGCCTTGCGGAACACTCACTCAGTGTTTGGAGTCGGTATCTGGATTACAAATCCCATGCCTCGACTGGGATCCGAACCCAGTACCTACCAGCCTGTATATCGATGGCCTAACCACGACGCCACCGAGGCCGGTTTCCACTTAGATACCAAGCAGAACATGTTCATGTATTTAATGTACATAGCAGCAATTTCGTCTAGTAATTTCTGTTTTGTTCCTAGAGTGAAATTTGTTTCCAAAAAGCAATTTAATGAAACCTGGCACTACTTTAGCATTTTAGCATTTGTTTTGAGAAGTTTACATAGATATAAAAAAATATTTACAGAGACGAGGATATTTCAATTTGATATGTTTGGTAGGGAATATTTTCTTGATTATGACATGGTGTACCAATTTATGTTTTAGTTTTAATAAATACATACATACACGTACATTCACAAGAAACTAATTTCTGTAACAGTTAATACGTAAGTTAAAGGTGCATTCAGAAGTAATTAATCGTTATTAGCGAGCTTACTTTTGGTTTTCAGTTCCCTCGGGAAACGAAAATATACATTTAGGGCCAAAGTTACTGAATATTAAAACCCACTGTTCAGTGCTCAGAAACACAGACACAAAATGTTCAGAAGCAAAAAAGTTAATGAATTAATGCATGTTTAACGACACCCCAGCACAAAAAATACATCGGCTATTTGGTGTCAAACTATGGTAAATGCAAGTCTAGAAGCAAATGCACATTTCTTTTCACTATGAATGAAGGGAAAGTCGACTTAAATTGCGTATTATTTGGTCAAAAAAACCACATATGATTGGTCAAGTTTTTTTGTTTTTTTTGTTTTTCTTTTTTCTTTCGAAAGGTTTCACAAATAGATCAAATATCATTAGTTGCGGGGGATACTAAGTTATGTTGTGTGGGTTTTTTATGTTCTTATTTTTATGGGGATTTTAAAATATTATATTTTATTGTTTATAGTTCCAAAATAAAATTGATTTCAAGAAGTTAGCGAATGAATGAATTAATGTTTAACGACACACCAACACGAAAACTGCATTGACAAACTATAGTAAAGAAGTCACTGATACCTTCCTTTTTAACATTTACTCCAGCTAACTGCTAAGGAGTAGAAACGTATAGGAATATATGAACACTCACAGCACATCTCAGAACCTTTAAACAGAATATTTTTCTTGTCGCTAGGGCACGCGTAGTTCTTGGAGACCTCCAGCGCAACTGCAGACGAGTCATCTGGTTTTGCTTGGTAAACCACTCTTAGTACAGGACAACCAATTGGACTCAAGTCACCATCCATTACATTCGACTGCTCAGTTCCAGTCGTTTCTAAAGTTGTCTTAAGTAGTGAAGAACAAGTGGATAGCGCTGACTTGATAGTCCAAATATATAATATGGTATAGTCAATAAACACCTACAAAATAAAACAGAGACGGGTGTACATCAATTAACTTAACAACAGAATACCTATTTATCATGTAATATATATATATATATATATATATATATATATATATATATATATATATATATATATATAATACTAAACGAACTTGCCTGTTATACCAATTTTATGAAACGAGTGAACAGCGAGTCAGATACCAACACTGTTCACAAGTTTCGAAAACATGGTATGACAGGCATGCTAGTTTAGTATTCTATTTATTACAAACGAACTGCAAATAAGCCGCAACGCAGAAGTAATCAGATGCCAAACTTACTCATGTTATTTCTCTACGAATTGGGTCAGCAAGTGGTCTACGATACACGTAAACGTAAACGACGTCACAATGAACAACGAGGCGTCAGTAATGCACATTTTAGATGTTGGCGTGAAGCTTGCATTAATTGTCAATTAACGGGGTGTTGAAATTCACAATAATAACTGAATTGTTGATTGGACCAGCAAAGATTAAGCTGAGTGAATGTGATTTATTACATCACGCCGACATTTTGTACATAGAGCCGTAAAAAAGGAGTAGCAGGTCGACGACAGACACTTGCCGCAAAATCGTTTTTGCGTCGAACACAATAGGCCCAAATATAACAGCCTATCTTATCGCAGTTTCACTTAATGGCCATATTTCGTAATGGTGCATTTAAATTACACTATTTGGTGCAAACACAGATACTTTAACGGCAATTTTGCACTTAAAGCTGCAGTCCCTGGAATATTTTTATTATTTAAGCATTTACAATAGATAATCCAGTTCTGTTTGGTACATGAAAGGTCCGCCACATAGTTTCGTAATGCTCCTATGTACATTATCTAGGTCAGCTACACACGCTATGGCCAGCTTTGTTTTACTTCATTCAGCGGGACGCCAGTAGAACTGGGACTTTACGTGATTTGCGCAGGCGCTGAGCTTCTCACGTGATTTTGAACAAATTTAACTGTCTCATATCTCCAAAACATATTTGTATCCATAGAGGTATGGTACAACACCTTTCCCGGGGTCGGTGGGGCATTTGCCTTGACATGTTGACCGTGGCCAGCGGTTGGCATACGCGTTACATGTAAGGGGGTGTTAATAATTACGTAACACTCTAGGGGTAGAGAAAGAGGGTGTTGTGTTCGATTTACATAACATTTATCAAGACTATATGTTATTTCTATTCATTACTTATACCTAAAAGGGTGTTGTGTTTTTAAAATGCGCGGTCGGTGTAGGATCGATCCCCACCGGCGGGCTCGTTCCGGCCAGTGCGCCATGACGTATATAAAAGGCAACACTATGTGATATCCTGTCTGTGGGATGGTGCATATAAACGATCCCTTGCTAAAATCAAATGTATCGGGTTTCCAAGGCGCATGTGCAGGGATTTCAGCGGGGTTGGGATTATAGACTGTGTTGAGCGAAGTTTATATGGGGTCATGCTCCCCCAGAAAATATGTTTCATTTTTTTTAGCTTGGGCAGGTAAACGTTTCGATCCCCAATAACCCCCACTCCACCACCCCCCCCCCCCCCCCCCCCACCCCTGCACATGCACCCATTTCCTCTTTAATCAATATGCTCTAACATTGATGTCTTTAAACAAAAGTAACCAAGTTTACCCTTTCCAAACGAAATAATATTTATTTGAATTTGTAGATTTTAACACACGTAATATTAAGAAATGAAAATGTTCATTGTCTACGTTAGTATATTTTATTAAAAATATATATACATTATCAATGTGTTAATAGTATAGAAAGTAAACTTTGAAAGTTCTACTAACACTTTATAAACTATTAATTCTGAAATAGGAAAGTACGATTGTCGATAATACGTTGTCAGGATCAAACCGGTTTTAACGAAAGACTCTAGTACCGTATCCCCAACCGAACGTTCTTCGTACAGCGCAAGGTTTCTCGTTTCATTTTTTGAGACGAACCCTACAATTTCAAATCCGCAAACGCAGTTGTTAACTGAAATTGACAGGCTGTCGTTTGTGCTTTGCCAAGCAATGGCTGCACAGGCGACGAATCGAGCGTATTCTTTTGACTATCTCCGTTCATAGCGAACACACACGATTTTTTTTAAAGTGCATTTGAGCTTGTGTTTCATATGTGTACATGATGCTATAATATGGTAACCAGAGACTGTAACTTTAATGTTTTCTAGCGTTCTGAAAAAAAGTTTATTTTTTGTAGGGAGAGGCAAAGTGACGTCATTCGATTACCGACGTCATTAAAAAACAACAACAAAACAACAAAAAAACAACAACAACAACAACAACAACAAACAACTCCCTCCCTCTCCACCAACTCAAGCCAATCTGTGCTTGCCAATATTACACATTGGCGGATCTGGGAAACCAAGAAACATGGGCACTTTCGCTCGTTAAAAGGGCATCTTAATAAAAGTTGTAATATTTGCAGTTAATATGAATGCGTGTGTGTATATATCACAGTGTACGAACGGAAGTGTATACTGAAAGACTAGCTGCGGTTTTCTGCACCGCTAACTGCATTAATAAAGATTATTATATGAGCTTTGAGGCCCGTCAGAAACAAATTTGTGGGGTGGACTAAAGATCAGGGTCGTTGTTAAGCATGGCAAGAGGTGTGTTGGTGCAGGGGGTTCCGGGGACATGGTTGCCCGGTGACATTTGTAAAACTGGTTGGCTTTAAACGCCTTTTCTTGGCATCTGAATCGCAAAATTAACCATTTTAAACAACAATTTTGAAACAATTTTAAGCATTATTTTACATATTATTATAACCGAAGAATGTATTTTTTCTTGGCATCTTTATAGCAAGATTACCCATTTTAAGACAGTGATCACTTCCTCTTTTGGTGTTTTATAACCCAAAAATATTATATAGAAGAGATCAAACCCGTTGCTCTAGATCTCTAAATGGTGAATTTTAGCGTTGACGGGTGGCGGGAGAACGGGGACAAAGGGACCGGAGAAAAAGCCATAGAATCAACTTTGCTTCGTATATAAGTATGGCTACCATACATTTCATTGTAATTTGACTTTGATAACAAAATTTAAAGGACACTATTCTAGGGACGGATCTATTTAGGTAGGGCTCTGCATAGCGTGCTGGAAATAAGCATGTGTTTTGAGTACATGGAGCCAGGCAAGAGTTAGCTGGTACGCATAACATGTACGTTTGATGTGCTTGCCAGCCAGAAGAGAAGCTGTGACACCAGTAGTAAAGACACTTACTAGGGAGAACATACGGTCCCAGCCAAACCCGGCCAACGGCTTACACACACACTTTTGGGACATCATCTCGATGTGGAGGAAGCCCATGAAGCACACCATCTTTGATTCACCGACTGTGTTGGGGTACTCCCACTGGCATTATTTCAGTCGGGCGTAGAGAGGACAGTCACCGTCTATGATTGTAACCTGGCCAGAATTCGCAAACTCTGTTGCCTTCTTGACCACAAGCATTGAGTGTTTCTGCATGGTCATTGACGACACCTTCTCATAGAAAATGGGGAACACTCGAACGGTAGCGCTAGGCCTAACATAGTCTGCACATTGGCCATGTGAGATGAACCCAGAGTAAGTCACTGGCGTTTCTTGAAGCGTTCCGTCCTTTTCGGACAGAACCTTGTGGAGATGGTTGAGCCACGCTTCATCAGGCACCCCTTCTCGGATATTTTCAGCAAAAGCTGGCCTGGCCATTCCGTTTGGAATTGACGAAAGGGTGATTTCGCCACCATGTTCATCAATGTATGGCACAATGGCGAATTCATCAGGAAGCTGGATAGTAGCATATTCTGGAACATCCATGGTGAGAGGTGGAGGGACCAACCCCATGTTGTCACGAGTGAGATGGATGGTCAGGAATATGGCAGTGCCATGGAGCTCTATGCGACCAGATTTATCAATGTTATCGACACCGCCAGTAGTGAAGACTCCCCGCTTAATGTTTGAAGGTAGAACAACTCCATCCTCGGCAAACCGCATTGGCACAGCTAGAGTGAGTCTCCTCTTGACATCCATGACGCGATCGTATGACACTGACATGCCCAATGCATTAAGCCTGATAATGGTGCCTTTCTGACGACCATGCACACGTAGTTTCAGTCCCACATAAGGAGGAAAGGGTGTCTCTGTTTCCTTCTGAAAGAGTGAGGGCGTTACTAGATTGCTTGGCAGCACTGCTGCATATGCGCTGATAGATGGTGCAGGCGACTGTCTCTGGCACTGATGCTGGTCTGATCCTCTTTTACTTTCTTAATATAGGTATATATATAATTTCTCGTCTTCGCGTAGGACGTCAGAAAAGGCTTAGCAAATGGCTCACATAGACACATTTGTTTGCGCAAATCATCCACGTTTAAAATGTCTGGGGTTTAGGTTTTGCATGTAGATTTTGGAAATGGCTTTGACCATGTCCTTTTTGACCTTGAAAACGTTCTTGAAACATAAAATCTACCTGAGAAAAGTATTCACCATGCCTATAAACCTGAAAAAGTTATTCATTTGGGTCAAAAACAGATATAGAGATAACATTTCTATGTGGTATAGTTCAGGGGTTATGAAAATGTTTAACTAGAACGGTGGCCATATTGTCCACCATATTGGATTTGTTTTAGAATGAGGTATCCAATAAAGTGAAAAATAAAATCCTTGGGATTGAAAACAAGTCTACAAATCTCGATCATATTTCTGTGTGTCTTAGTTGCAGAGCTATGGCAGTTTGTTTGCTAACAACGACATTGAAAATGACATTTGACCTTTACGATGACCATGGAACAAAAAAATTACTTTTGAAATTGATTCCTCGTACCTCAAAATATATATAAAGTAGTATTTTACAAGTATCTACAGTTAACAGAAGCTAAGATATGACATTATATTTTTCTGGTGGTGGTCATATTGGATTTGTACATTTGATTTTTCAAAACCGTATGTCCATAGCCAACAGCATGCCACATTGCGAAAAGTTGTCACAAAGTGTTTTTGTTCTTCAAATTCCGTCCCCGCTATATCGAAAGTATCAACCGAGTCTACGTTAATTGGCATTTGTCGACGTTTTGATTTTATAAACCATATTGAAGAAAAAATTTATTTTTAAAATCGACAATAAATTGTTATTTGAGAACTTCTTTGCTTTGGAGTTTAGATATTGTAGAGGACAAGGTATTCACCAGTGTGGCCTTGTAATCTGGAAACAGTAAAGTTATGAAATAAATCAGTTTATTTTATTAACTGTTCGTTTTATGTAGGATTGCAGAATAAACAAAATAGTTGGTTACTCTGTTAAAATATCAGTTTGATCCTACTTATGAAAACGCCGATATCATAAGACATTATTATAACCAGATTTTCTCTTTATATCTATTTTATTTATCATGTTCATCTGTCTTTCACAATTGCAATGTATATTAGACTAGACCGACTTTTGTACGTTTGCTTCAAACATGCAACGTCCACACTTAAGTTATATTCAGTCAAATGGTAAACACGACAAAACTGTTCTCTTTAATTAAAAACGTACATCTGCACAAGGAAGATACCAAAGGTCATCTGCATTTCCTTGTTATGTTGTGAACATGTACGTTAAATTTAAACATTAAACTTGTTCACGTTGACACTAATATTTCAGCAGAGAAGTCCTAATACAGTGTGATAAAATATATTTATATAAACAAAACAAAATATGCCTCAACGTCATTCTTGCATGCGTTTGAGTCTGGCCTTGAATGATTCCAAACAGAGAAATCGCTGTGTAGATTAGACCTACTTCTATCAAACATATCTGACACATTCTCTCTTTATAAGTGAAACATGCCTACCTGTTTACTTGTATCATCAATAACAACATCGGTAGCAGGGTTAGTTACGGACACTGCTGAGATGGATGCGCCGGATACCAGGTTGCAAATACTTCCAAATTGATCAAACAGAGTTTTGACAGTAAACTTGTTTTTGATTAGGTCAGCATACACAGTCTTGCAGATCGCTTGGTCAGCTGTGCCAGTATAATTATAGTGAACTTGAAATTTCTGTTGAAAAGTTGTTGTTAATTTTTCTGAAATAATAAGGGGAAAACATACATCCGTGCTATGTCTATATTCAGCTCTTTTGTCAATTATTCCAGCCTTTAATTTGCATTATTATACTACTAAGGGTTAACATCAGACATATGCTCCTTTCTGAAATTTATGCGAGGAACAGGAATTCAGTTACCTAATATTTACACTATTACTTCATCAACAATTTACCAAAATAAACACAGTTCTGCATCTAACATTTTTATTTCAACAGACGACACGAGCTTTTTTTTCCTTCTCCCTTGGTAACGTAGTCTGAACAACAAAACTGCCATCTCTGACCAAAACCATAGCGCTGCACAATGCAGAGCTGAATGGGCATAATGCTTGTAGTAGCTAAACCTAATATTATAATAATTATTATTATTAGTTTGTTAGTTACGCGGGTTTTTGAAAGGGCGTACGGGATTGTGCGTCCCGTTAAAAACCCGCGTAACGAATGTATTACCTTTTAGATCTGTTTTTTTTATAAGTAAACAACAATTACACCAACACTCAAACTATGCACACACATTTTGAATTCCTCAGAATATATTGGGTTTTTTTTTTTGGGGGGGGGGGGGGGGGGGGGGGGGTTTTTTGTTAACAAATAATTATGCAAGGTATTACTGTTTTGTTGTTAGCTGTTTGGATATTAAGAGTGTCAACAAGGATTCCGGGTGGGTTTACCCTGCAATTATTTCGAAGCCTGTTTTGCAAAGGGAGACAACTCATAGCGCCTTATTATCTTGCGTGTTTTAAACGTTTATGATTATGTTCGGGAAAACAAAACTGAACACCCTCAGCCGAAACAAATATGTGTAGAACATGGTAAAAAAAAGTATGTCATGTTATTACTTAAAATATGTTCGTGATAATTAAAACAAATTCTAACACAGTAACTGATTACGTAATGCTATATCCTAGCATTATCTTTTAATACGCGAAAAACTACAATCTAGCACATTTTTGGTCTAACGTGCTCAAGAAATCTTCAAATAAACAGTAAATATAAAATTTACCGAAATGTGGTATTCCCATTCATAATCAATTCAAGACTTTTAAAAAATTTAATCATTGAGGCGCGTTGGAGAAAATTTCGTCGGTCTCATCCGCAGTTTGTATTTTAGTACAACCAGTCGAACAAGTCACGTAATGTTTCGTACACCCCGGCAAATTCTGTATTTTCCCACAAATTCTGTATTTTCCCGCAAATGACACGGTGTACTTGTGGTAGGCATTGGCTATTGACCAATCAAAACGAATGGAATTTATCTAAAAGGTAATATATATATATATATATATATCTATATATATATATATATATATATATATTATTTATATAATTATATATATATATGTATGTATATAATGTATGTATCTATAATATATAATATATATATATTTTATATATATTATATATATATTTATATAATATATAATATATACTATATATAGTATGTATGTAGTATGTATGTATAATATATAATATATATATATATATATATATAGAGATCTATATATATATATATGAGTGCGTACAAAATTATTGTGAGCGGTAAATCTATTAGTCTTGACTTCTACCAAACATCCAGCGCTGATCAGAAACACATTGTACATACTCGACACTGATACTATAAACAATGTCAAATGCATTTTCATATGTATTTAGGATATTTTCTTCTGTGGGTCAAAACGGTGTTTACAATGGCAGCAACTTTAGGACATTCTCTTTATATACCACATTGCAGAAAGGTTGCAGCTATTCCAGACGGAGAGCTCCAAATTATAAAATACATGCATTTTTAAAAATCACTTGTCTTGCATTGGTCTCGTATTGTATTTGTTTATATCATTAACAAAAAAATCATATTTTTATAACAACTGGCTGAAAACGATCACTTCCTGCAGCCACTATATCGTGCGATCTATATGTCGAAGTCATTAACATCATCATCGTTCGACAGTTTAATGTACTGGCATCGGGCACACGCTGGTATGTTCACGGACCAAGGCACTCCAGCATCACACTGCAGATGTTAGCGTGCTGATTGAGTCTGTGAGTGTTTTGTTAAGGTGACAAGTCATTAGAACACGTATCCTGTATAACATGATATACTGCACGTGAATCCAGATCCGCCAAACTTAGCAGCACAAGACTTCGAGCCATGCAGAGGAGTCTCCAACGACAGAGGAGAACAGGGGGCAGCTGTAATTCAATTTTCATGGTTTAAAGTGACAGACCTTATAGTTTAAAACTGTGGCTTCACTATTAGTGCCTTGTTCGATAATATAAATCAGACGTTACTCAAATTGTTTTGTTTAACAAAATCCATTTCCGTACATCCAAAGTCTTTATTTATAAAACACGCACGTACTTTTAAGAAGTAGGGGTTATGGCTACGAGCTGCAGTTTATTTTAATGGTATTTCCCGTTTTATTTATGTAACTTTTCCAAATGGTTACAGGTTAAGATTAAAAAACTAAATTGATTGCC
>NC_054711.1:13514034-13524034 GCF_016097555.1 Gigantopelta aegis | reverse complement strand
AACTAAAAATGATTTCACTCGGGACATAAATTTGATAATAACTGGTAACTCGTTTATTATCCTCTATGTATTCATGTTGACATGTATCGAATCTAGACTGGTACATACACATATACACATAATGCAATATAGTATTATTACTTATTTATTCACTGTACAGTAACGACTAAGCGCGTTGACATGTATGGAATCTAGATTGGCACATAAACATACAAACATAATGCAATATAGTATTATTACTTATTTATTCACTGTACAGTAACGACTAAGCGTGTTGACATGTATCAAATCTAGATTGGTACATACACATACACACATAGTGCAATTTAGTATTATTACTTATTTATTCACTGTACATGAAAGACTAAGCGCGTTGACATGTATGGAATCTAGATTGGCACATAAACATACAAACATAATGCAATATAGTATTATTACTTATTTATTCACTGTACAGTAACGACTAAGCGTGTTGACATGTATGAAATCTAGATTGGCACATAAACATACACACACAATGCAATATAGTATTATTACTTATTTATTCACTGTACAGTAACGACTACGCGCGTTGACATGTATGAAATCTAGATTGGTACACAAACATACAGACATAATGCAATATAATATTATTACTTATTTATTCACTGTACAGTAACGACTACGCGCGTTGACATGTATGAAATCTAGATTGGCACACAAACATACAGACATAATGCAATATAATATTATTACTTATTTATTCACTGTACAGTAACGACTAAGCGTGTTGACATGCATCGAATCTAGATTGGTACATAAACATACACGCATAATGCAATGTAATATTATTACTTATTTATTCACTGTACAGTAATGTTAGTATTGTATTGATGAGCAGTTCAGCTTAAAGTCATTACACAAATGAATGTCGTGAATATGTATTCGATGTATACGAACGGCATTAGGTTGTTAGCATGTTATATCGTATGTACAAGCTTTAGGTGACCTCAGTTACATATGCACCGTGTTTGATAAACGCATGTTCATGCTTTAAGTGACCTTCTTTAAACGAGTTTTGTTTGTGAAACACGTTCACAGGATTTATTACCTCAGTTATACGTGTTTTTGTTTTAACCAAACACTGTCTTTTAAAGAAACTGTCCAAAGTAGTATAAATAAAAAATAAAAAATAAAGTTTCTGCACTCTAGACGATAATAGCCACAATATAATATCTAAAACGTGTGCCCAAAACATGATCACGAACACTGTACACACATTGTTTACTAACCCTGTCCACAGAACGTGTTCAAAACTATTTCTACAGACTGTCTCACTTCTTGTGCACACCAAAATATTTTCTTTTTAAAAACCCAACCCCACCCCCAAAACAAAAACAAAAACAACAACAACAAAATATCACAATAAAAAAGACGTTTTTAAAGATAGTACCATAAGCGTATTTTGTAAACAGTATTTGCAAACGTTTTTTTCCAAAACAGTGCACAAAACCATTTTTAGAAACAGTTCCCCGAAAAGTTTTCAATGACAGTATTCACATTAATGTATTCCTAATATATGCAGTTTTGGGTACATATTTTGACAATGAATCTGAGCGAACTTGTTCACAGATATGCACAAACTACCACAAATATATCTACGCAGATGAAGAAACAAACAAGCGTATATGGTATTACGTCTAGTGTTATATGTCGTGCAATAAACACAATGTTCAAACATAGAAACATTAGTCATATTTAAAGAAATTCAGAGACAGAATGGTTAAAATAATAGTATGTACAAAACAAAAAAAAACATAGGTACAAAACAATTAAACCAGGTTTGTCAGTTCAAAACGTAAGATTGAGATCGGACGTTGAAATACTTTTGAACTTAATGAACTTAACGCCTGTCTAAAGTTCTAAGCTGTATTATCAACCTCCTGGTCCTTTAGGAACGGATGAGCTGGACAGGGATCCATGTCTCCTAGTTGAGGAACATAAGTTATCATTTAAAGCATTGCTCGTCTGTTGTACAGATACTAGAGAATCGCGTCTGAAGTGACCCCTATAGCTCAGCCAAATTTTACATATCCTTCACAGGGACCTGAGTTAAGTGTTCGTAGATATTGTCAGATTTTGGTTCGAGTTTTTCATATTCGTTCAGCTCAATGTCTTGACCTGTGTTAATGTAACTGGTCGCTTGATCTTGATTACTCTGTTGGCTGTCCGCTTCATTACGCGACGCTGGGAGACCGTTGCTGTGATCAGATCCACGATTATTTGCTTCATTTATATATTTAGTCTTATGGCCTCTTAGATGCCTGCAAAAAGATACACACATGGTAGTTATTTTTTTGCTAATTTATACAATGTCTATCTTTTAGCTTTTCATATTTAAGCGCCAAGGTGGCCTGCGTAAAAGCCACACCAAATAAAACTAGCATAAAACGACGAATTGTGATGATTCATTACACCACTTACTAAAGAAAGAAATGAGCTATTACGTTGTTTAGCATAGGCCGCTTATCACGTTTAAATGCGAAAATAAGTGGGGGTTTTATTCAAAAGAATCAAATGCGCGATTAACTAATTTTCCATTTATAACACACACACACACACACACACACGCACACACACACACACACACACACACACACACACACACACACACACACACACACACCACACAAGACACAATCAGTTAACCAAAGATTCCCCAAGTCTACGTGATGAATATGTCTATTTATTATCAACACAGTTCAAGATATTCAGGGAAGTATAACCAGTATGACCCATATCCACGTGCACAGTGAGTGACGTAATTTTGTGAAGCGACGTCATAACTTAATGCTGCTTCTCCAGTGTAAACACTTATCAGAATGACGTCATTTCGGAAAATGGCGTCGTTTCGTGGTCTCTGTTTAGTTACGTGTTGACATGGTCCTAGCTTGTTATTCAAGAAAATAATATTTGGAATAATGTGCATAATAAAGAAGTTATTACACTCGCGTGTGAATCGTACTGATTTTACGAAACTCGTTTCAGGATTCATGTATTACCTTCGCTCTCGCTCGGGTAATACAATAATCATGACACTCATTTCGTAAAATCAGTACGTCACAAAAGCTCGTATAATAATCTCTATTTATCAGTGTACAGATACATCATTCCAATTTTGCGTTAAACTTAGTAACTGAAACATTTTATGCTGTATTGTCTCGTATTTTAAATGCTACGTTTAGCTGTTGCAAGAAATACACCATCGCTATAAAGTGTCCAATAGGTAGCAAAAATACACAAATCACACATTTATCAAATGACTTTATTGAAGATGTATCGTATGACATCTGATGACCGAATTTGTTTGCCTTCATTTACGTGTAAACATGCACGCGTGGATCAATGAACACATGTCTAACGACACACCAGCACAAACAATGCATCGTTTACTGGGTGTCAAACAATGGTAAAGGTATGAATTGAATTGACGATCGACATCAATCTAAACATGCACTGTCAACAAATCATTCATACTTATCACATTTAACATTTATCTCATTTATATCGCATTCATGCTGAAAGAGCAAATGCCAATAACCCACAGCCTGTGTAAAAGTACTGTTTGATGCAGAAATTCTGCCCAACACCATCCGGAATATCCTGAATCGACTTCGAGAAAGATATCCCCTAAGTAAGGGCCAGCTGGGAAGCCAACTGCAAACATGCGTCATAAAATGACATAGTGGCTGTCCTCCTATATTGCCAAATGCCAATTCGACTTTGCATTGTGCATAGATACGGTCTTGACCTTTGATAATGGTTGTGTCGTTACGATTAGATGTAGTAGTGAAATCAATACTGATATTCGATGTATTTTTCGTGCTGGGGAGTCGTTAAACATTCATTCATTCATACATTAATTCATTCATTTAATACTGATATAGATAGTTATTATTGGTTAGGGTAACATTCTATAAAACAGCATTGCTCTATCTTCAGCATACGCATCGATCTGGGCATTCCACAACTTGCAATTTTGGTTCTGGATAATAATAACATGTTTTGTTCGTGTATTATTATTTCCTACATTCTATACAGCCACTTACCAGAGATATAGACCAGAAACTGTAACAAATAGGATACAACATATTCCAGCTACAACGCCAAGTACAATGACAACAGGATTTGTGTTATCTTGTGTGTCTTCTGTGGTATCCCCTTTGTCTTGAACCATCACTACTAAAGTACAAATGGGAAAGTTAATAAAACTAACTAACTAAAACATTTAGGAAAATACAGAGAGAACTTAACACCAACAGACATCAATATTAAGATATACAAAGTCATTGCACTAGTTACGTCCAGACGTTTAACAGACGTTTGACACATTTATTATAATATAACAATAATATATATTTTTTTAAATCATACAAAACAAAAACAGTAAATTCAATAGAAGACAAATACATTTTAGACATTGGACATGGTGCTAGTAATAATACAATGCAAATTTCAAACGATTTCATATTGCAAAACTGACTGTCTCGAATTATCAAACAACGTTTAGCCATTTTATTTGGTTAGAGAAGTTTGGGGTGTTTCTGTGAGGAAACCATGTTGAACGTTTTATGAAAATACATACATGCATTACATACATTGCATGACATACATGACACATAACATAACATAACTTAACATAACTTAACTTAACTTACTTATTTACATACCGTACCCTACCATACCATACCATAGCATAGCATGACATGTCATGCCATGCCATGCCATGCCATGCCATGCCATGCCATAACATAACATGACATAACATAACTTATTTACTTAGTTACTTACTTACTTACTTACTTACTTACATACATCCATAAATACATACATACATTGTCATACATATATATACAGACATATTATCCAATATCCAGTGGTTATTCCAGAAGCATAATGGAAAATCGTGGTGAATATATAGAGTAGTTAATGTAACTCTTTTGTTTTGCATTATTTGTTTGCTTTCTCGTAATTACATTCAAAATGTGAAGGCGTGTATGCATCTGTTAAATTTATATTATAAATATAATTATACTTAATGTATTATAAATACAAATATATAGCGAGTACCAGTGCTACAGTCCGGCAATTCCCAGCCAGCCAAACAGCCATCGATGCACACTCCATCTAAACGGTCACATGTCGAGCTTCCAGAGCAATGTCTCGCCTCACAAAGCATATTGCAGTTGAAGCCATATTTTGCAAGTGGACACTCTGAAATCAGGAAACATGAACATATACAGCTGTGATTGTGGGTGTTTTTTGTTTTTTTAGTTATAAGTTAAAACAAATAGTCTTTAGATATGACGCAAAGGTGTAGCTTGTATAAATATGAGCATCATAGCCCTATTTATAGAGCAATCACGAATAGGTGCAAGTCATTTTTTGTTCTGAAAGTCGTTAAAAGTCAACACGTTCTAACACTTCGTCAATTGTATTATGGATTAAAAAATGTTTTTAAATGCTTACATTATGCAATTTTCCCTCTAAATTAAATATCCTTCAAACAAAAACAAAAAAAGAAGAACGAAACGAAAACGTGGACAGTTCATAAAGTCAATTATTTCACTTTTCCATTGAAAAACAAAAACAATAACAAGACAACTGTAAAAGTTGCTTTGAAGATATTCAGACATTCTTTTATACCAGTCTTTAACATTTAAATAATTGTTCAAAAACATATGACACAATAACCGGTTGAAACGTGCCATTTATACTAGAAAACACACAGTTCACATTCAACAAACGCAGTTAACGATTATTTGATTGATTTGATTTATGCTGCAATTTAGGGAATATGTTTGAAAACCTATTTTCAAATCTCCAACTTCTATTACGGTTGTGATTTATGGAATTCATGGCAGGTGCATCGGTCATAAGGCTTTAGGTATGGCGTATGGAGGGTAGTCGAGGACCTGAGCGAAATAAGACTCTTGCGAAATTCGGCACCCTGGTGAGTACAAAGAAGGTTCCGGTAGTACATACACCAAACGAGGAAAACGGTTCAAGAAAGCCATTGTAAACTGTTAAACAGGCCTTGCATAAGCGCAAATATAAGATACTTGGCTTTATCGGAAGAGTAACTCGTGTAGTGGCGACAGCGGGTTCCTCTCAAAACTGTGATATCCGTAGTATGTTTGAATATATACTATATGTGTAATATAAACTATCTTGAGTGCATACTTTTAAAACAGTTCTTTCTTCTGATATGTGTAATGCATGCAACATCTTGTATTTAAAGCGTAGTATTTCAATTGGTAATGTGTGTAACATCTTGTATTCTGTGATAAATAATAATATATTGAATACACATACGTTGTACAATCTACCGATATGTGTAATGTGTGTACTATATTGTAAACATACTACATGTAATTGTGTAACATCTTGTATTCTGCTGATAATAGGAACAATTTATTGAAAGCATACTTGTATCTACTATATTGAAAACATAATCGGTAATGTACTGTGTACTGATGTTGTATATGTGTAGTATCTGAAATATAATAATTGTTGTATAATATGTTGATAAATGTTATACATGTAGCATCTTCAATACATACTCGTACTATCTTCACACACCCGTTGGTGAGACCACCATGCTTGTATTTTCGCTTATACTTGGTTGTTAACACATTGTTGTACTATCTTGAAAACATAAACTGGCTGTTCCTGAGGTGATGACCAAGTCACCAATGCTATACCACCAATGAAAACCTACACGATGGAAATCGATTACATTGTGACGAAAAGTTAACCTGACAATCATGGGTCTGTGACGCGTAAGTCAGCTACAAGTGCAATGGCTGTAAATAACTTTTAGTCGAAACAAAGATGTTAAAATGTGCTTAAAACCTGGTTTTGAGGATACATTTTATATACATTTTAAAACAACTCGTTGTAAGATAAATGGTATCTAACGGCTACTCATGTATTATTCTCTATATATTCTACTGGTTATATTTCTGATATGTGTAATATCGTCAATCGCTGTACAGTCTACTTATATCTGTTATGTGGGTACTATATTGAATACGCACTTGTTGTACAATCTTCAGACTGATATCCTCGATCACAGCCATAATCACACTTCCCGGTCACGGGATCGCAAGCTGAGTTCCCAAGACAATGTCGCTGACTGCAGTGCCTAGCACATCTCATACTATACGTAAATTCTGGACATTCTGCAATAGAAAAACGCACACAATAAGTTCTGACTTATTACACACTATATATATAGCCATGGCCAACACCCTGCTAAATCGCAAATGGAGGACACGTGTACCGCAGTTCAACGGCCGACACTTCATCACTTCTCCGTAGACACAAAACCTCTCCAAGAACATTCGCCTCCAGGTAAGGGCTAGTAGGACGTTAAACGATTTCAGCTCCAGTTCTAAAGCTTATGTTTATTTTTTTTATAAACAGTCTAATGCACTTTATTGTGAAAGCCTGTGTAAATCGCTCAAGTCACGTTAAAACCTTGTCGGCCGAGCACTGTAAGTTAATTTGTGGACTCAAATTCCTTCCATACATGCATAATTATTCTCCATGTTTGGCTTAAGTCTCTCTGAACGTATTCAACATTTTTGTTGCAAATTCCGCCCACTTTATATTACCTCGGGACTGTTCCGGACTTAGACACTGGCGAAGTCCGAGATTAAGTCCGTGATAGGCGTTCTCGAAAACTTAGTGTTATATGAGCATGTTAAAAAGAGTTAGATTAGATAGCCAGGGTCATAGCTGTATCAGTGCAATTTTGTGTAACTTAATTCAGATGTTCATCACCACACTTGACGTGTTTCAGCACCAATGTATATAGAGAATAATACATGAGTTTCCGTTTGATACCATTTGTCTTACAACGAGTTGTTTAAAAACGTATCCAACGAGCGAAAAGAGTAGCTCATGAAATGGCGACAGCGGGTTTTCTCTCTCGATATATGTGTGACCCTTGACCATATGTCTGACGCCAGTGCGCTGAGTACGTCGTTAAATAAAACATTTCCTCCCTTCGTTTTGAACAAAACAACTTTGAAGTCGGATATGTGGATTTTAAGTTCACTTATATCCATTAGTATGTCAATAATTGATTGGAACAAATTTTGTTTAGCAAAACTGAGCAACTTTGAAATTTATTATGTTATTAACCTAACCATGGCAGCCATGTTTTCTTTTTTCAGGCTACCCACTCCCGCTGACGTTTTTGATGGGCAGGACCAGCTGGTCATGTTGCTTTGAAAAGCATTACTATGTCAGCAATTTTGATTGTGAGAAAAACAGCGAAATAAAAATGGCCGCTATTTCCTTCAACCAGGTCGAAATCACAGAGTATAGCTAAAGGACCAATGTGGTTGTCTGTGTGATGGTAAAATGTCGGTCATGTCATTACAGGTGTTTAGAATAAATCGCTGAATCACAAAACAGCGAAAATACAGGGCAATTGTGTAAGTGTGCGTATTTCACGGTGGTCGCTATACACAAGCTCGAACAATACCCAAATTATTACCTTTTGCTGATCGCCCATTTGTCAATGTAGTGTCAACATTCCATGTCTTTTGGCAGAGAAAAATCTTCTTTTATAATCGTTTTAAAGAGCGTGAGTGCAAACGTACGTGCTATATTCGCTCTGGTTGCTTATAAGACAATAAGTGTATTCGTGTCCCACCACATTTTCACGAGTTTTGACCAAATAGCCTTTACGATATACGCAATATAAGAGTGATCAAGCATAATTAATTAATAATGATTAATAATAAATAAATAAATAATAATTCAACCAAATGCAATACATCTCCCAGACGCTAGTTGCTAGGAGACCTAACGTCGACACTATTTCAATCAAGCCACTAAGTATTATACAAAAGTATTTGAGGGTTACCGCGTGTCCTTTCACGAGTTTCGTAAAATCAGTACAACACAAGTGCGAGTGTAATATATATAGATTATCCATAGTATTATTGTTATTTTTTAATAATTAAATTTCATTTGCATCTATACACTTTACGGCAATCTGATTGGTCCAGAGGTGCTTACATTTTTTCGTTCATATCTCGATGAACCGAACAAAAATAAGCCACGCCTACTACCCCCCCCCCCCCCCACACACACACACACACACACACTGACTCGCACTACTTTTGTGCAACATGCCGGATTATTCTGGCAATCATATTTAGATATTTTGAAGAAAAGACACGTGAAAGCTACAGAAAAAAATGTATACGATAAATTAATGGAAAATGCTATAGCAGAGTAGACATGTAGATATATACGCATTGATTTAAAAAAACAAAAAACACACACCCAAAAACCCCAACCACTTTGCTAATCATGACATAAGACTCGGTCGGTGGCCAAAGAAATCATGTAGGAAACTTCACTTCTGTAACTTTCTTGTAAGCGATGTTCTACAGCTGTTGGCCAAAATTAAACGGTTCCACCAACAGCATAAATGTTAGACACGTTCTCTTCGTTCATGTTCATAAAATATAAACTAAACACGAATAGGACAATTCCTTCCAATATAACTAAACGATCCGTAAAAATGCACAGCAGCTAGAGGAAATGACGTCATTTACAAACACATCACCTGATTCAAGTGATTGTGAATGGACGTTCACATTCTTACGCGACATAAGTATCAATGAAGTTTACACAAACAATACTACAGGCGTATTTAAAGCTAAACAAAATATATTCAGTTATGTATTGTTAAAGTATGCACATAAATTTAATTATAAGATTTGACCGCAATTATGTTTCGGTTCATGCAAGTATGAACCGAAAAAAACGATGTGCACACTTTTGTATGACCCTCTACGCGGGCTCATACAATGTGCACATCGTTTTTTCGGTTCATACTTGCATGAACCAAACAATAATTGCGGTCAATTCTTAAATTAATAACAAGAGCCGTTTCAAAATATTTCAACCACAACTAAGCTAGAAGGAGACGACA
>NC_054711.1:13469034-13511534 GCF_016097555.1 Gigantopelta aegis | reverse complement strand
TCAGCCATTCCGCAAGAGGTAGCATATATGGGGTGATATTTAGCTTAGTTGGTAGAACCCAACCCCCCTCCCCCCTTTGGATCGAACCCCCTCTTTGAATGCAATATCTGAATGTGTTTTCTCGTCCAAACCAGTTCCGCACGACTGCTATATCAAAGGTCGTGATATGTGATATCTTCTCTGTAAGACTAAAGTTTGTTTATTTTGTTTAACGATACCACTAGAACGCATTGATCAATTAATCATGTTTGGATATCAAACCTTTGATAATTATGACTCGTAGTCGTCAGAGGTAACACGCTACATTTTTCATTAGAAGCAAGGGAACTTTTATATACACTTACCAACATAAAGGAAAGCACATACGACGGCCTTTGACCAGTTGTGGTGCTCTGGTTGGAACGAGAAAAAAATCAATTAAATGGATCCACCTAGGTGGATAAATCCTGCGACGCAGGCACCCAAGACGAGCATATAAAACATGGATACAAAGGTATAGTGTTTCTTCGAAAAACTGTGTCAGGATTATAAAATATTTGACATCCAAAAGCCGGTAAAACAATGAGCCCTAGATGTATCGTTGAATAACACTGAACATTATTATTTAGTGTGTATGTAATAAGAAATATAACAAATAGTGTAGCTTACCGAACACTTGGACTTCACAGAAATCCATTGCTGTGTCAGTCTGCCCATCAGACAGACTGTTGTACGTTTTCTGATAGAGTGTGATATACCTAGCTGTGCTGTCACATGCCATCCACATCACATCTGGACTGCTTGATGTTGCTGAACCACACAGGTGACCAGTGGGTTTCGGACTTCCATCAATAGAGCTGTAAACCTCAACACCATTTCTGCGGACTTTGACTGTACACAAAATTATATCACATAATGAGGATTCACAAACTGTATCAATTCAATGACGAAAAGCAGAACGAACTTTCTTTTCTTTTATGTTAACTATATTAGATATAAACAACAAAACATGTGTCATTATAAAAAATCATATCTCAACGCAAAGCAGAATCAAAAGGATGTTTTTGACAAAGTCGAAACTGGAAGCATGATCCACGTGCTCTGTCTATAAAAGGGGCGGGATTTAGCTCAATCAGTTGAGTGCTCGCTTGAGGTGCTCTCATCGCAGGATCAAACCACCTCTATGGATCCATTTAACTGATTGGATTTGGTATCGTTCCAGCCAGTATACCACAACTGGTTAAAGGCTGTGTTTTCCTGTCTGTGCGAAAGTGCATACAAAAGATCCCTTGAGCACTGCATTAGGATATAATGTAGCGGGTTTCCTCTTTGACATTCAATAGCCGATGATTAATTAATCAATGTGCTCTAGTGGTGTCGTTAAACAAAACAAACTTTAACTTCCGCCAGTAGGTGGTCCAGTCTGTGGTCCTAAAGTATGGACTATACGATGTTTGATGCGTCGTCAGTGACGTTGTAACAAGATTGCTATGTATCGTTGATCATTATAGGGTGTGTTGCGTCTTGTGTACAGTTGTTCCACTAAATGGTCGTAACTTAATGACATATCGGGATGTCAGACTTGTCGTTTCCAAATGATTCTGTAAAGCTATGTTCAGACTACCAACAGCCACGACAAAGTTGGCCAACTTTCACGACTTCTACGACTGTCCAGTTGCTAGTCTGAGATATCTCACAAGTCAATTTTCGGGGAAATTGCATAAGTATGAATAAGCCCATACAATTGACAGAACACCTCTGGAATATCGAAGTAAATGTTTATACGATTATTTTCTTAAGTCGTCATGACCATATAAGATTTCAAGTAAATGCAGTTCTGTTTACATTTATTTAGTGTGCATACACATTTTTCCATATACTGAAACAAAAAAAAGAGGAAAAATTTGAGTTGAAAGCGAGCCAGCAATAGATGAATGGAAGTTAATCAACTGCTGTTTACATTGGTATATAAAGGACACCACGCCAACACGTTATGGGTGTTCATTACTTTATTTGGTTAAGCAATCCCACGACGTCACGCCTTATAAAAGCCAAAATGTCACACGGTAAGGATGGTAAAGTAAATTGCAGTCAGTAATGTGTGTAGCCCCCTCGAGCTTCAACGACAGCTCTGCAACGGCTTCTCATGGACTGCAGAAGTTGGGCAAACACCCGCACCGGAAGTCGACGTCATTGCTCTACCTGTACCTGCCCACGGTCTCGCAGATTCTGTGGAACATTCGGAAGGTTTACCAGTCATCTGCCCAGTTCATCACAAATGTGCTCTATAGAGTTTAAATCTGGTAAGCAATATGGCCATTCCAAGACATTCACAGCAGCATTACTCAAGCAATTTAGAGTCAAGGCTGTTGTCTCTGGTGTGGCGTTGTCATACTGGAACGTGAGTCGTAGACCATGTGCATGAAGAAATGGAAAAAGATCTGGAGTCAATACTTGCTCGTGATATTATTATGCTGTAACGTTACCATTAATGACCAGGAGTCGAGAACGACCATTTCCGGTGAATGTGCTCCAAACCATAACGCTCCCGCCTCCCAGTCTATCGAACTCTTGCACACAACACTGAGCATATCGTTTTCGTTGTCTCCGCCATGGCCGCACCCTCCCATCAACAAATCTCAGCGAAAAACGTGACTCGTCACTGAATACAACTTTATTCCACTGTCTTTGGTTAAATCGCACATGTCTCCACGCCCAACGTAAACACTGAATACTGTGATTCGCCGTCAAAATGGGTCCGACGTAAGGGCGTCTGGCACTAATCCCAGCAGCGTGCAATTGATTGCAAATGGTCTGTGGTGTCACATGGCCCCTAATCATTGTTTTTTCTGAACTTGAAGTGGAAGTGACAGATGAAGTAACCTGATTTGTTGATCTTCAAAACGTGATGTCATTTGTAATGCTCCTGACCGTGGGCGATCTTCTGTTGACCCCGTCTGCAGGACACGTCTCCATCTTGAAGCCTGCCCATGGCGCGCTGCCGATCGTTATTGGACAGTCTAGGAATTCTCTAATTGTTGTGTTTCGCAAAGTTTCACGTGTTTTTTCTGTATGGTATAAATACCCATATGAATGCGGCAATGATACGGTGGCCATGTTTTGCAAAAAAATAAATAATACTATGCACGGACACCATCTGGATATCGGAGTACGGGCTCTGTGCAAAGTGAAGCCAGGCAACAAACAATTTACCAATTCAGTTACCTTAAAATAAATTGGGTTATTCTATAGACATTTGTAATAACGTCAAGTTTCTTTTTTGTTTTATTATATCTAAAATGAAAATTAACTCCGACCTACTAATGAAAGAAAACGTCAGCTTTAATTTAAGGAGGGAGTGGGGCTGGGGGCTTCACAGTTGTAACCATTCTCACAAATATACAAAGAGTGGACGATGTCTAAGTGCAATTGTTTTTTTAAGTTCGACATCGTTCTTTTTAACAACTGTTTTATATAACAGACTAAGCTGAACGTACCATCTATCCTGAAGTGAATGGCTAACTTGTGTATGTAGAATTCTCTTCCAAGGTCTACCTGCCACCAGGTGAACGGATCTGTGGTTGCTGTGTGTATGCAATTTACTGTATTCCAAATTTTATTTAAATCCCCATCTACAGCAAGTGGTGACGCCCCACTCGAATATTCAAAGTATGAACTCATTGTTGTTATGTTACCCAGAGCTACATTTTCTGAAAGATATAACAATGTGAGAATAAACAATATTTTAAGAATTAGAATGTTACAACACCTTAAACACAAATAACCACAAACAAACACAAACACTCACACACGAGAAACAGACAAAAAGAGTAGGTATATACCTAGTGCAGGTAGGCACTCACAAACATTGTCATCATCGTTGTCATCGAAGTCTACCTCCGCACCATCCATCTTTGGTTCTGGTGGGTGCCAAAATTTTAGGAGTTGATAAAGAATCGCTGTAGCAGATATCAACATAATTGTGTACTGCAGTTTCGTTAGTATTCCAAAATGCAAGCTAAGGAATCTCCTTTTCAAAACTCCGAACATGCATTATATATAAAACCGGCCTGTGGTTCAAATCCCGTCAAAGCTGGTTCACACATAGATTCATCTTTTTTTCATATATCACCCTCTGCCTCCATTCTCATTATCTTAATATATATATATATATCTAAAAAAACAAACAAACAAAAAACAAAACATTCCAATTTCCCCCACGATTTCAATCTGTTTCGACACTTTCTGCCATGTTCCTCCATCTCTGTCTTCTGAGCTGTCCACACCATCGCTTACCTGTCTTAACTTCCTCCACAGGTGCAGTCTCTGTGTACTTTCCTTCACCCACCTGGCATCCTCGTCATCTGCCGCTAATAAAGCTGGTCTAACCCACTGCACTAACTAACGACCGCTGGTAGTAGGCGAGCATAGTAGATAGTTACAAGTGCCTCTTAACAATGCCAGAAGTAACAACTGAACACTCGCTGAAGTGTTCAGACTAAGCCCACAGCTAAACGCTGATGGAGAATGGCAGGTGTGTGGTACGGATAGTCACAAGTGATATGCATCTGTCACGGTTGGAAAGACTAGGACTGGGATGTGGAGGTGGACAGTGAACTCAACAGGTGCAGTCTCTGTGTACTTCTCTGCACCCACCTGGCATCCCTGTCTTCTACTGCTAATAAATCTGGTCTGAACCACAACACTAACAACCGCCGGTAGTAGGGGAGTACAGTAGGTGGTTACAAGTGCCTCAGCAATGCCAGAAGTAACTATTGAACACTCTTATAAATGGTCAGACTAAGCCCGCAGCTAAAGCTGATGGGAAATGACAGGTTTGCGGCGCAGCAGCCACAGGAGACACGCGCCTGTCACGGTCTGGAATGTAAATGTGAATACCGAACGAAGTTAAACCATAGGAGTTGCGAGACCGGGAAACAATGGCGTGGATTTCAAAGGAGATAAATGATAGAGGGCAGTAGGATAAAAAAAATAAAAATAAAAAATAAAATAAAATAAAATAAAAGAAGATACTACTATCGTGGTTGCTTCCAGGTCAATGCACCAACATATTGGTAATGTCACCGTTAACAGTGCACACGATCTGTACGTTTATTGAGTGATATCTTTTCTAGTTCTGTATATTTCAGCAGTATCATCTCTTGATGATAATATTATGTATTACCTATGTGGTACTGCAAATACACGGAAACATGCGCCTGATTGCGTAGTTTGCACTGTCTATATTCATAGACGTTAAATCTGCACAGGTTATTTGAAATGATCCTGTTGCAAGTCTTCCCCTGAATCAATCACTGGCGAAACAAGAGGCTCTGCCCAGGTTGAACGTATCTGAATCTTAATTAGATATAGACCTGCTAATATTATTTCCATCCCATCCTCTAGCAAGAAATGTCAGTCACCAGTATTTCCTGCATTACTGAATTTTGTGGCCTCTGTTTACAAATTGCAATTTATCACGAAACATCATTTCCAACTTGTGCGCACCTTTCTTTGACATATTGATGAACAGCTGCAGGAAGTCTCGCAACAAACCCCAAAACCATGTATACGTGTACACGCAGGCACACACATATACCAAAGGGAATGGATTTTAAGAACAAAATATAAGCCAAACTTGTAGAACAACCTAGCGATTTGGTTCAATTCATAACAATATAGCACTAGCAGTCTTACCTAAACTGCATGTTGATCCAAACCATCCTCTCTTGCAGCTGCCAGAACAGCCCGTGACGTCATTGCAGTTGGTAGTACAGTGACACGTGTAGCTACAGTCCAGCCCATATGTTCCCGAGTTGCATATTCCTATTAACAAATATATACTCTGTCAAAAAAGAAACGCAAATGCGAACTATTCATGGAATCATCTCTTTAATACAAAGTAGCATAATTTCGTTATTTATGATTGTATCGCAGTCAAATTTGACATGAATATGTGACAATGTTCTGGCTATGGACTGACGGCAATGGAGGCGTTTTCGTCAGCAAACAGCGTCGCACGAGGGCGCTGAAATCAGTACCTTGTCACCACCAGTACCACCAGCAGCAGCAATCTTTGTACGACATCTCCTTAGCATAGACTGAATGAGTCTATTTATCCGGGCACGTGGAATCCTAGCCCATTCTTCCTGCAGTGTATGCGACAGTTGCGGAAGCGTCTGAGGCTCTGGGTCACGCTGGTGTACACGTCTGTCTAGTTCGTCCCATAGATGTTCAATGGGGTTGAGATCTGGCGCTCTTGGTGGCCATGGCAGCACATTAATGTTCTCATTCTGTAGGAATTAGACGTACCGTATGCGGCCTGGCATCTTCCTGCTAAAATAGTTATCTCTGTCGATCCTGGTAGCGTACAGCTGTCAGGTTGCCTTGTACGAACACAAGTGCACTTCTGCCGGCGTATGAGATGGCTCCATCATAACACTTCCTCCACCGAGTCTGTCAACTTTGGCAACGCAGTTGTTGGCAAATCGTCTGTAAACATGTTGTCATCCATTGCGTCGCTGTAGAAGGATACGTGACTTGTCGCTGAACCATACTCGCCGCCAGTTCCTCCCCTGTACATGCGTGCACCAGCGAACGCGTAAATGTCGATTTTGACGTCGCAGGACGGAGCCAACATACGGTCTCCTAGCCTGTAAACCAGCTTCTCGAAGTCGGTTCCGATTGGTTTGTGCAGACACCCTTCTCAAACCAGGTATGCGTCCAGCAGTGTTCGTTGCTGTGGCAGTTCGGTGACGCAAGTCCAGAACCCGGATGTAACGATTTTGTGCTACAGTTGTTACGCGAGGTCATCCACTTCTGTGCTGGTGTCACGAAATAGAATCGCCCCCGTAACATTTTCGCCCCCCGGCGAATCTATTTCGAAATAAAACCTCCCCCCTTGAAATAGAATCGCCCCGACCCACGAAATAGAATCACCCCCATAAAATATTCGCCCCTTACTCATTTTTAGTTATTCTGTCATTTAATGAACAATATTCAGGTAAATTATTGTTGAACATATTTATATCACTGTTATGTTTTATACACGTGAGCATGCCACACACGCGCACACACACATACATAGACACACACAGGCACATATACATACATATACACATATGATACAGACCCTCGCAAAGATAAACACACGCACATACACACGTACACATCCAACTTCAGTTACTGGAATAATGTAGCCTATTAATTATGCATTTGAATTGTCAAATATTTGTAAGCAAATATAATGAAAGTTTATAGCTAGATACTTCTTCAAGAATTGTTTGTTTCCTTTCTGCAAACAGTAAACACCTGTCTTAATGTGGTGGTACTAAACATTTTATATCTGTTATAACGCTACTAAAATGATGTTCTTAGATAATATTTTACAGCATACATGTATAAGTATAATTCCATGAGTATTGTTTAAGGTCAGATGTAGCGCACTAAAAGTACATATTAAAAATGAGAACTATAAGAATGGTTTCTAACACCCACAGGAGGAAATGAGTATCACATTTGAATACATGTACAATGTTTGAAATGTAATAATTAAACCTTGAACTTTCGTTTACCGTTAATTTTGGATTTCATCTGACCGAATATTTTGTGTTTTAATGTTTTTTTAAAACATGAATCATTTACCGATTTATATTGTTGTGCAATGTCGTTGTCATTGTTACATTTAAAAGCAATGTTCTATTTCACGTATCAGTTATGTTCAATGGGATTTGTATTACTATGTTATTTTTCATTCATGAGTTCCTAGCGTACTTTGAAACAATGTTAAAAATAGGTTAGACGCGCACATCGTTTAACTATAGGATACACCACGGGTAAGATCAAAGGTACCGACTCCAAAGCGTGATACAATAAATACAATTTCACACCCACGAACACTCCTGTCCACTTTGATGTTAGATATACAATGTAGTAATTAGAAAATATCAAGGATAATGACTGATACAGTGTAACTAAACTTATTTAATATTTTCCTATATAAGGAAGGTAAAATTTTGTTCACAATACATCACTCATTCTTATGTAATTTTGCGAACGTTTGCTGCTGCTGTATGTGAAGCTAATTATCTTACGCAATATGAACTCCACTGCTGCTCGGGTTTTGATCAACTATCTTGCTTCGTCCTACTATCCAGAAGACTATACCAAGAGTCAAAAGCGACGTCTGCGAGAAAAGGCAAAGGTGTTTACACTTGAAGACCGTACGCTGTACCACATAGGACACAATGGAAAGCGTCAGAAGGTTGTTATCGGAGAAGAAGAAAAAATTACCTTAATGCAATCCCTTCACAGTCACCTTATAGGAGGGTGTCACTTTGGCCAAAACGCGACCATCAAGAAATTATCTGACAGGTTCTGGTGGAAAACGATGACGGCAGATATCAAAACATTTTGTCAACAGTGCCAAAGATGTCAGAGATCGAATGCAAGTAATAAGCCGCAGATTGCCACGCTTCACCCTGTTCCTGTGAAAGGACTGTTTCACAGGTGGGGGATTGATCTTGTAGGACCCTTGAAGGAGACCTCCGACGGAAAGCGTTACGTCATCGTCGCAACAGAGTATCTGACAAGATGGGTCGAGGTAGGAGCATTAGAAAACAAATCTGCCGAGAGTATCCATGCCTTTCTATTGAGTTTGGTATACAGATACGGCTCAACCGAGGTATTGCTGCACGATCAAGGACGGGAGTTTTGCAATAAACTAGTGCGAGAGTTGTGCGATATCATGGACATGGACCAAACAATGACATCGGCATATCATCCTCAGGCAAATGGTCTAACAGAACGATTTAATCAAACCATGGTTACTCAACTTATGAAGCTGGTAAACGATGAGTGCAACGACTGGGATCAGTACATACATGCCATAGCCTTCGCCTACCGTACAAACAGAGTTCTACAAAGTATTTGCCATTTGAATTGCTTTATGGTCAGAAGCCCCGACTCCCCGTCGACCTAGAATACCAGGTAGACGATGCAACATGTGATGTGGACATGGATGATGTCGGCACCAGAATGAAGCAGCTGGCAGACCTGACCAAGCATCGTGACACCGCCCAGGACAACATATCAGATGCCCAGAAGAAACAAAAGAAACGATACGACATTAAGCACAGAGGATCCATATTTGAGGTAATTAATTTATGGTATGCCTTGTTGCTTCGTAGACAAGCATTGTGCTGTAATACGTAAACTATACAATTAAAAAAAATCCCCGAAACATTTCTTAAAAATATATTTTTTTAAAAATATTCCTTGGTAAAAAAAGAGCATTATATTATCAAAACGTATATTAACTGATACATTTTGTATTGAGTTGTATTAGTTTTAAAATTATTTTTGGTATACATGCATATGATAAAATATATTATGGGTCAGTGAATTTTCAGTCTGAGCCAGTGCATTTTTAAAATCACTGACTTAATATGTTGTTTCAGTGCTACCAAAAGGCATAAGCTGGTAGCCCGGGTGGCTACCTGTAAAAAGTTACGTTCAAGGCCTGTAGGCTTTCTCAGGGTTCAACCGAAATGATCAATGTTTGCAATGACTACATCTTACTAAATTTAATATATTGTAATTACCAGATTGGCGATCACGTGGCGATAGTCGACTGTCGACGAGATACCAGGAAGGGAGACAAACTCGCACCACGATTCAAGGGGCCATATACAGTGACGCAAACTTTAGGGAAAGGACTCTACGTATTGAAGAAGGGTGATGCCGTGCTGAAAACCAAATACAATGCCGTGAATCTTAAGAGGTGGAACAAACCTGAAAGTGCAACAAAATCTGTCAGGACAGAAGAGCTGCCACAAAGGTCGTCGAAATGGGAACCAAAATTTAAACTGAACGAGAGTGATCGATGCGACATTCTCAACGGTGCATGGTTGAGCGACAGAGTGATTGATGCTTGCCATATGCTCATCTCAGCGTCTACTGGTATTCAAAATCAGTCTACACTACTGAAGCAGACAGCATTCAAGCCAATTGATACCACTGTGCAAATCTTACATGACCATGATCACTGGGTGACTGTTTCTGGGAGTAAGGATGGAATTCAATTCGCTGACAGCATTCCATCTCATCCCATTACTGACAACATAAAACGGCAAATGAAAGACATTTTCAAGAATCGTTTGAACACAGATGGGTCACTTACAGTGACAGTTCTAGATGTTCAGCCTCAGCCGAATGGGAATGATTGTGGGGTCTTTGCAATAGCCAATGCCTTCCAGTTGGCCCAGGATATGTCTCCCTCAGTGAAATATAACATTGCCAATATGCGCAATCATATCTTAAAATGTATTGAAGACAGGAAGATGCGAGCATTCGATTATATGTCACTGAGAAAAAAATCGATGGATAAAATCGTGTGCATCTAAGAAAGAAAAAAGACTCGTGTTTATATGATAGGACTTCATAACTTCGTATTTTCGTTCTCTTTATTTACTATATTTTTATGCAAGTATTGCATTTTGGTTCCCTGATGGATACTTAATTTGAAATAAAAAGTTTATGGTTTGATTTGAATATAATGTCATTTGTTGTTTATACGATACCAAGAGCTTCTGAGAAAGTATGGAATTATTAGTTCCCACTATATATCCTCTATCCACTCCACCCCACCCACCCCCACACACCCACTGTAATAAAATTAGCACGGATGTGAGATTCTATTTATCACATAGTTATTTATTATATAGACTAAACCGGAGAGCTAAATACATTATCATAGTAGACCAATATATTACTGGTGGAGTAAAACAAACTTTCTCTACTATGCAAATTATAATAGTGCACTAGCAGGAGAATGAAACAAGAGAAGCTCACTCTGTGTGTGTATATACATCATCATATTAGATAAGTACACTGCCAGGATAGCCCAAAACTCTCCTAAATATACGCCACTACATCAGTAGAATCACTTGTATAATGGATAATAAAGTGACCCCTATAATTATATAATTCAGTTTACAATAGAAGTCGTCACTACAAGCGAAACATATTATCTGAGTTTTATATATTTGACGGAGAGTATATGTTTTTATTCAAATCATATCCATGGATTAATGTCTTTCTGAAATGTTTTAAAATGCATGACGTATGAATACCTTATAGAGGAAATCGGGGCACTGCATTCACAAATGAAATAAAGAAATAAAATATCGTCTATAGTCTCTATACTATAGATAGAAATTAATTATAATCATAGACAGTGTAAACTAAAGGTAAAATAGAGGGTATTCTTCTAATGTAATGTTGTATAATAAGAGAGTAATTCGCTTGAGAACTGTTTCCAAAAAGTGTAATATATACACAGAACTTCACATACGTTTTTTTTCGTTCCTATTTATTGCAGGAGTTTATTGTGCGCAAGAATAATATATAGCACGAGACCGCGTAGCGGTCGAGTGGTATATATTCTTGCGCACAATAAACAAGTGCAATAAATAGGAACGAAAAAAACGTATGTGAAGTTCTGTATTTATTACATACCTTCTTTAGTTTATTTATTTATTTTAAAAATAATAAAATAATAATAAACATTCAAGGGAGCTAACTCTCAAACAATAATATGGGGGATTCCCCTAAAAATAGTTCAGGCTTTTATTGGACATATGTTCAATAAAAGATTTTTTAATTGCACGGATCGGAATGGTCTTTATTACTATACTAAGATTGAATGGATATGTAATAAATAAGGATATTTCTCTCTTTTTTCGATGACTATTAAAGACAGCACATAATTTGTATGCGTATGGACTATGGTAGAAATAGATCATCGTCCTATATATAACACATTATATAGGGGGGGGGGGGCGAAAATATTTGGAGGGGGGCGAGAAATAAATCCACCGGTCGGCGATTTTCTAGGGGGGCGAATATATTTCGCGACACCGGTCTTCAGCTGATTGAAACTGCTGGTACTTGTCACAGAGACGTGAAATGGTGCTCTGATGGACGTTCATGTGGCGTTCGACTGCTGACTGCGACGTATCTAACTGGAGGCGGCCTATTTCAATGTTTCCATTCGGCAGGCTTAGTCTTGGACTGTTGTAACTCGTCTACGTCGAAATGGAAATGAGGCATGATTGCGAGAATTGCAGCTTTAAATACCCATCACTAATCCAGGAATATTAGCAAATATGGTCATTCAGCAACATTGTACAAAAAAAAAAAAAAATTCTAAATACACCTTTCTTCTTTCCCTATCACCTATGGGTTTCTTTTTTGACAGAGTATGTTTAGCAGATGTGTAATGTTTCCATATGTAATTGTCTATACTTGTCTCATTGATATACACCAAATATTGTACTGTGATATTGTTGATGGTATTCCCACCACCAGTTATCTGTAGATGTTATATGTTTAATAAATGAGGACAATCTGAAGAATTTCGCCACATTAACATTATACATATACATTAACTGGTATAAAATTAGAGTGACTTGCGTCTCAAGCCAAATCAAGATTCTAGGCTAAGCAGAGCGATAACAATAGCTGTATTTTAGAGTGGATTCTAAATTGACTTCGTACATACAGTAAGCCCCATAGGAAAACAATCGATGAAAATATGCACATAAAAACAGAAATTATTTGAGCACCTCTCCATATATATCTACATAATATATGCTCTTTTTGTGTATTTTTTAGATTAAAATGCCACGTCTCCTTCCTGTTAAAAAATTTGCCGTCTCAAAAGTGTGAGAGAGAAGTGACTTCGCTCAATGATTTTGACCTCGCGTGAGTCCTGTATGTAATGTATGTATGTATGTATGTATGTATGTATGTATGTATATGTGTGTGTGTGTGTGTGTGTATATATATATATATATATATATATATATGTGTGTGTGTGTGTGTGTGCGTGCGTGCGTGCGTGCGTGCGTGCGTGCGTGTGCGTGTGCATGTATGTGTATATGTATATGTATATGAATATGTATATGTATATGGATATATATATATATATAACGTTAGGCCTAGATATCACTACCTAAAACCTTTGGACTGTTTTTCCCCACTGGATCATCGGATCATGCATTCAAATGAACGAGTGGTATAAGATCTACAGATGTAATCGGTATATGTCTAAAAACTATTTTATTATTTTTAAAGGAATGAACAATGTGGAAGAATCTTCGAGAAACTCCAGTTATTTAATATAACTATGTGGTGGAATTTAAACTATGAAAAAAAGTTTATTAGCTCTTAACTTAACAAAATCTACATATATCAGTGAATAATTATAATGTTGTAGCTTATAGAAACTTAAACTTCTTTAAAAGTCACATTTTCTTTTTTTTATCATCACATATATTTGAGTATCACTCTTGCTAACTAGCATACAACTATTTCAATATAGACCAAGTGTCAGTGCAGAGATAGCTACACTAACTGATTTAGCAACCTAATAATATTCAAAGCTTCAGATAGATGTCGTCTATTCATAATCTTCTAGCATTTTGTTATGTTCTCTAATATTATCTAAACTAATGATTATGTGTTTCTAAAACCTTACCTGACCTGAGTCTGTATTTAAACACATCCATGTTGTGACGAACAGCAGATACGACCAGCACTTAGACATGGTGTGTCTCAAATATCGTCTTAAGAAGTCTAATACATGTATTTGAAAACATTTTTCGTTATCATGTTCATAGATATAAATAACACGGACAACCGGTTTTAGTTTGAGTGTATTTATTTTCAAAGGCGTTTCAAGTCTATTATATAACCTACTCTCGGGGACATATTTGTATGTTCAGTAATCGAAGTATGGATAATATGTACATGACGCACAACATATTAATTATTTAATGCAGTATACGCCCACATGCATGAAGAACACGAAAACACACACACACACACACACACACACACACACACACACACACACACACACACACACATTATTCTGGGTTTTTTTTTTACATAATGTGGCAATACTACGCTTCCGTACATTGTAGAAAAAAATAAACAAATAAAAAACATAAAAAATAACCACCATGCTATTGAGGCATCCATAAAAAGGATGCTCTTTAACTCAACCACATGCATGGATCGCGCTTACACGCATGAAACAGTGGATAGACCTGGCACTGGTAAGTATGTATTGATGTATGAATATCTATATATTGTATGTATGTCAAGGTTGACTTTAACATAGATAGACAGATAGATAGATAGTATGTAGAAAGTATGTACTGATGTATGCATGTATATTTGTATGTATGTATGTATGTATGCATGTATGCATGTATGTGTGTATGTATGTCTCTTTATATATATATATATATATATATATATATATATATATATATTCAGAATTACCAGATGTTTGACATCCAATAGCCGATAATTAATACACCATTGCGCTCTAGTGGTGTCTTTAAACACAACAAACACTTTAATATCTCTATGTAGAAGTGTAAACGACTACACCGATTTTCTATTTCACTAACCACTAACAAACAATCTACGCAGCTGAGGTGCTTGTCCAGGTCAGCGTGTTTGAACCTTGATTGAATAAAAGCAGTAATCAAAACTAAATCAATGTATACACATTCAATATATTGTCCTTATTTCAGCTTATTTCCTGTATGTCATGACATATTACTTTCAGTATAATACATATGCACATAATGTACCGTGGGTGGGTTATATAACGGACTAGTTGTGTGAATGAGGTATCTTTCAAAATCAAGCACAGGCACGCGTGTCATTTATATCTGTACAGAACTAAATTAAATATGTTAAGATATGTGTTTTTTATGACTACATTTTATCTTGTTGGCTCTAAGATAGACAACATGTCTAAGTGCTGGTCGTATCTGTTTTTCGTCACAACATGGATGTGTTTAAATACAAATTCGGTGTCGGGTATGGTTGTAGAAACTCATAGCCCTTTGTCATTAATTTGTATGTAGAAATACAATGAAATGCTAAATCATCGTGAACACACGAATAATAGAAGGCTGTATTGAAACCGCCACCCATCGTTTGGCGGCGAACTGCACCCTTATAACATTGTGTTTCGATACTATTTGGTACTAGTAATCAATTCGTCAATTGCCCTGTCTCTATCTCGTTTTCAAAATCATCTATCCGCCCACTGTGATCGTATATTTGCATACATGGTGGGAGTGACGACGTGTTGGAGCATCAAACTAGGCTGCTGAATTGCTTAGTGGATGGACCTATACACTGTACTGAAATATCTGTATGCTACTTACAAAGACTGGTAATTAAAGACAAGCGATAGAAAGTCTACGTGACAAATAGAGATGATTATTGTCATATTGTATGTAGCCTATACTGCAGCAGTTAAGGTATATACTACAAACACTTCAGTTCAGACGGATTTAACCTGACCTAATTCTGCTGATCGATATCAGAAAATGTTGGATATAGAGAAGGCTAAAAGAAAAAAGGGCAACAAAGGCTGTTCAGAAGCAAACTGCTGTGTCCCAACTGTCTTCAGATTATAAGAATGCACCCGCGGTTTCACCAGCTGGACAACCAGGCAGACTACAGAAACATGAACAGCGATCAGTTCCATCTGGTAATTCGTTTAAGACTGTTGATGATGTAGAAGATGAGATGGAAATATCACAAGATTATTCGCAAACAAAACGACCACCACCAAAGCCTAAGATAACGTCCATACTTCACCCACTGGCAACTAAATCCCTACGGTGGAAACGCCGTGGGATTAGGCCCAATTTTGATGAATTAAGTATTTTAATTCAAACACATAATCCTCTTTCAGTGTGTCTTCAAGAAACTTTCTCGAAGGACACTGATCATTTAAGAATTGAACGTTATATTTTTTTACGTTCATGCGATGATAAACACCAAAACCGTTCTACACACTATTGATGGAGGATCAAACATTACACTTGGACCAAGTCCACTGTTATCTGATACGTTCACGTTACTTTTATCGAAAATTTCGACGATGATATCGGTATTCATGGTGATGTATTTCACTTGTGGCGGAGGACATTCAATTATGGGTGTATTGCCATCTACAAACGAGAAACACACACCTTGTAAGTCAGATAAAGAATACGCTATGATAGCATTATCAGACACAAAACAGATCATAAGTGTCCTCACTAGGTGGTTATTTATGGGTTTTAAATATTTTGAAATTCGACTTTATATTCCATGTACTTAGGTAACATTTAAACAGCAGTTCTCTTACCATAATATATTTCTTAAATATATAAATGTATGCATTACTTTCACAGGTCATAAGTGTCCTCACTAGGTGGATATTTACCGGTTATACGTATTTTGAAATTGGACTTTATATCCCATGAACTTAGATAACATTTAAACAACAGTTCTCTTACCATATTTTTTTATAATCATATAAATGTATGCATTACTTTCCAGTTATGTAATTTTACCCTCTGTACCCTCTGTCAGAAATTCGGATTGCATTATGTCATGCATTACACACAAACTGTGTATCGGTACGTAAATAAAGATTGATTAACATTTTAAAATGATAATACTATTCAATAGATAAGCCATGGACCATTAACGGTAAAGCAAAATAAGACAACCATAATAAATTGACCGTCAGACAAGGACCCTGAAGAATGTGCTGGACCTGGCATAAAAACTATTCCCTTCGAGCTGTAACACGTGACATGACTTATATCCTATAACTTACCTATAATACCCATGTCTCATTTGATATTTATCATATTTATCATTATTAACTAGGTTGGTATGTTGTCTGTCAATGGGTCATTTGTGTACAGAGAGAGAGAGAGAGAGAGAGAGAGAGAGAGAGAGAGAGAGAGAGAGAGTGTGTGTGTGTGTGTGAGAGAGAGAGAGAGAGAGAGAGAGAGAGAGAGAGAGAGAGAGAGAGAGAGAGAGAGAGAGAGAGAGAGAGAGAGAGAGAGAGACCCATATTGAGAAATGATATATAGACCCATATTAAGAAATTATACATATATACCCATATTAAGAACTTATATATATACCCATATTAAGAAATCATAATTATACTGACCCATATTAAGAAATCTTATATTGACTCATATTAAAAATCATGTACAGACGAATGTTATATACAGACCGACATTAAGATAGTATTTACAAATCTATGTTACGAAATCATGTATAGATCCATATATAGAAATCGTATAGAGACTCATAGCAAGAAATGATATATAGTATTCAAAATCACAAAGTGCAATGACTATTGTCAGAAATCAAATACAGACTCATATTATAAAATCATATACACCCACCAATATTAAGAAAGCATACATAGACCCATAACAAAAATCGTATAGAAACACACATTAAGATACCCATTTATATTTTTTTTTTAAACAAAAAAAACAAAACAAAAAAACAACAACAAAACATAATGATATATTGCCATATTAAGAAATCATATACAGACCCATGTTAAGGAACTATATACATACCTATGTTAATACACATACACACACACACACACACACACACACACACACACACACACATACACACATCGTGTATATTTTAGGGGGTTAGCATTAACAAACATAATTTAATATTTAGAGTATGATTATGATTATGGGCTACGCTTTCCGATTAGCAGCAAGGGATCTTTTATAAGCACCATACCACAGACAGGACAGCACATACAACGGCCTTTGTTACACTAGTTGTGGATCACTGGCTGGAAGAAGAAATAGCCCAATGGGCCCACCGACGAGAATCAATCCGACATCGATCGCGTATTAGGCCACTGAGCTACGTCCCGACACTCAGTGGGTATTGGATGTCCAACATTTGGTAATTTTTGTACTGGGTGTAAACTATTTGGTATTTCAGTCGTGGTGCACTGGTTGGAAGGAGAAATAGCACAGAGTGGCAGTGTAGCCTTCAGAAGACAGAAGACAAAAAAAACACCATTAGTGAACTGTTTGATGCAATTTCGTCATGTCACGGCTCAGTGAAAATAACAGATGGCTAGTCATAAGGCTGCTTGCATCTGGGACCTCGCAGCGTGACGTCTCAAGTCAATACAATACAACGTCCACGGAAACACCACATGACACTTATGGCAACGATATCAACAAAACAACCTGGTCAGGGACCATCCCCGTAGCGGTCGACCACCCGTGGCAACCCCTAACCCTAACCCTAACCCTGATCCTTCCTCAGATCTGGAATAGCATTTCCAGGAACATTCTCCAGCGTTTAGTGAGACGATCGTGCCAGGCCTGTATCAATGCGCAAGGTGGACACACTCGCTACTGGCCTCAGACCACAATTAATTTCGCTATATGTTTCTATATAGCCTTAGTGGATATAACATTTTTATTAATAATAGCAGGCCCGTGGATTTTTGTATGTACCTTTGCCTGACTGGGTGACACATACCCTGAAAAGGACAACCCCTGTTATCCAGCTCTTTCTCCCAGCATATTGGTTTAAACAAACACACCCTCTAAACCAGGCCGGAGTACACCCATTTTACACAAAAAGCACTACTTTTGCATGGGCCGGAATTACCACAAACAAGTCTTCAGTGTCAACAAGTTACACATATTTACAAACTACATGCTCTCCCCTGTCACTTCAATCAAATAGTTGCCACTTCATAGCTGTCTGCCATGAACTAATCACAGTCAAACAGCAGACTACTTGCGCGGTCAAATTTCCGGATTTGGGAATGGGAAGATAACTGTAATCTGAGGCCTACTGAATGTGTGAACCTCGTTCTGGTCTCCCTCTAGTGATGTGGCTCATTTGCATATGGCAGGTGCACCCTTTTCATGGACTATTGATCGTTTCCATACCTTCGGACATTTCTCTTTCCATATTATAACGTTTCATACACGGCGGTAAAAACTTAACATGAATTATCTTTGTCTTTTGTGTGTCGCAATAACCTTTGCCTTTTAGTATATATATATATATATATATATATATATATATATATATATATATATATAGAGAGAGAGAGAGAGAGAGAGAGAGAGAGAGAGAGAGAGAGAGAGAGAGAGAGAGAGAGAGAGAGAGAGATAGACAGACAAACAGACGGAGGTAGATAGATAGATAGATAGATAGACAGATGCATGTCTACCTACCTACACACACACACACATACATACATATATATATATATATATATATATATATATATATATATATATATATATATATATATATATATATATATATATATATATATATATACATCGTGGCAAGTGTGCAAGTTGCGGGCGATTCGGTGCCATATATTTAAGTCATGGCCTGGGACAATTTGCGACAGCAGAAATAATTTAATTATCCCCTGCGCCAGTGCTTTAATATGTATGTATACAAAAGTCAACCTCGACATACATACAATAGATAGATATTCATACATCAATACATACTAGCCAGTGCTAAGTTTCATGCCCGTAAGCGGGATCGACCGCGTAGCTTGTAGGCCCCGTGCATATAGCTGAGTTAAAGAACATCCTGTCTATGCATGCCTCAAAAGCTCAGCACGTATCGTGGCAAGTCTGCAACTTGTGGGCGATTAGGTGCCATAGGTTCGAGTCCCAGCAACGGCATAGTACATATTGTGAGTTAATGATCTCCTGCGCCAGTGCGTTAATATCTGTGTATGTAAGTCAATCTCGACATACATGTACGTACAATATATGAATATTCAATGAATATGAATATACATACATGCATTTATATATTACAGAGCTCGCTTCTTTTGGGAGCTAGGCTTATTTCCCTCCGACGGACTGAAATTGCCCTTTTTAGAATTTCGTGACCCCCATTTAGAAAATCCGATATCTTCTGGATATAGGCTCGTTAATAAAGTTAAAAGAAAGAAAATATTGCATTCTACTTTCCCACAGCTCTTTACAGTGTGGTTTTATATAATAATTATTGTATTTACAATTAGTGTATAAATAACATTTCCATATACTTACCGTTTATGAGACCCAATAGCCGATGTGTATTTTTGTACTTGGGTGTCGTTAAAACATTAATTCATTCATTCTTTCATTCATTCATTTATTCATTCATGCATTCATTTATTCATTCATTCATTCAGTTATGTTTAAATTCCATCTGACGACTTCTTCAAATCTAATTCCATACTTTTCTAACAAAGTCATAGTAACTTCACTTATTTTACTTTTAAACTGATACATATTAATTTATGAAAGAAACATCCTACCTGACGCTGGGTGTGTTTTAAAACAAATAAATGATGCGACGAGAAGTAGACAAGCCCAACACTTCGACATTTTGTGTCATCTCCCCAAACAGGAAGTTAAAAATGTCGTACTCTACTTACGGGGCTGTGTTGTGTTTGTAATAGTGTCTTGTTCGTTCGTGTACGCATGAACAAACATTATGTATCTATCAGGCGCGGATACAGAAAGTTCGCGAGAGGGGCCGATTTATTAAATACAGTAGACTTTGCTGACTGAAATGTTATACTGATCATAACATCCTCGTTTGTGGAGTGGCCATCTGACGTATGACTGGTAGCTACTGGGTTCCTATCCCGGTACAGACTTCCACTCAAAATGAGTTGTAACACTACATACTTCTCTCCCATTAACCACTAATAAGTAACAATAAACGAACAGTCCTAGGTGGACAGCCCAGGTAGGTGATGTATGCGTCCATACGAGCGTGCTTGATCTTTAGCTAAAGCTAAAGTAAACGTTTGTTTTGCTTTAGTACATGTTTGACACATGATCTTACCGGAAATCCGATACCTACTTTCATTAACAGCAACGGATCTTGGATCTTTGCGTTAAGATTGCTTCGTAAAACGGGGCCCAGACCCGTAGGAATGACATTTTGAGTGTGTGTGTGTGTGTGTGTGTGTGTGTGTGTGTGTGTGTGTGTGTGTTGGGTGGGGGGGGGAGGTTGCACAATCTCGACTGCTGGATCATAACCTCGAGTGTGGTGGGGGATCGGGGTGGGAAAAACCATATTTTTATGTCTGTTTATAAAGAGTATGACAAACTAAGTACATTTTCATCCTCAAGCGAATGTGTGTGTGTGTGGGGGGGCGTGCCTACGCCCCCCCCCCCTCCCCGTTGTTCCTTCGGGTCTAATAAAAAAAAAACCGTCCTCAATGACGAGGTGACAACAGACTATTTAGTACTATTTCTTGGCGCAATCTCACACATAACAAAAGAGAAAAGTCAGTACGCTATATCCTTAGAAAACCTGCTTAACACAGAACAATAAAGTCATTCTTAAATTACTTTTAATGGCGTAATTATTCATGGCATGGGGCGGGAAGTAGCCCAATGGTAAAGTGTTCGCTTGATGCGTGGTCGGTCTGGGATCTATCCGCGTCAGTGGCCCTTTGGGATATTTCTCGTCCCAGTCAGTGCACTACGACTGACATATCAAATCCATGGAATGTGCTATCTTGTCTGCGGGATGGTGCATGTAAAATATCCCATGCTAGTAACGGAAAAATGTAGTAGGTTTCTATATGACTATATGCCAAAGTTACCAAATATTTGACATTTAATAGCCGATTATTAATAAATCACTGTGTTGTAGTGGTGTTGTTAAACAAAACAAAATTTAACTTTCATCTGACTTGTAGCTACTGGGTTCCCATCTCAGAGTACGTTTTACCCGTGTTATTGTAGGACGCTTCCCTATATAATTATAAGGCACATTAGTGTATTTCGGAAAAGTGGGCCCCTGCCATAAGAAAAAATAAAGTTTGTTTTGCTTAACGTCCAACCCTTTCAGTCCCAACGGGCCTGATCAGATAACACACTGCTCCTGGTGAACACTGAACTATACTAGGTAACCGTAACGTATTTGATATAGATCTTTGAAACTTTAATCAATATACCCAGGCTGTCAGACGACGGTATATGGAGGGATTTTTTGGTACAGTGAATATATTCAATGACGAGGTAACAACAGTCTATACAACACTAGTTGTTTGCACAATCTCACACCAAACAAACGAGAAAAGGCAGCACTCTACACTGCTTAGAAAATCAGCTTAACACAGAACATTAAAGTCAGTTTTAAATTACTTTTAATGGCATAATTATTCATGGCATACACATGCTTTCTTGTAACTTTAACATTAACAATAATTCGGCCACACTGACTGTTAGAAGCGAGGTCTAACTCGTTTGGTTTATATATATGTTCATGTTTTTATCCAATTAAGATCCAAGCACGCTGTCCTGGGAACACCGTTCAGCTATCTGGGATGTCTGTCCTAGACAATGGGTTAGTGGTTAGTGAGAGAGAAGTCGGTATAGTGGCTCTACACATACACCTCGAGTCGTAGGAGCCGGTACAGGAATACGAACCCAGTACCTACCAGCCTTAAGTCTGATGGTTTAGCTTTCACATCACCGAGGCCGGTGACAGAGCAGACGTTTCATGTCTTAAGTGTCGTAGTTTAGACCCCCCGTCCCCCCCCCCCCCCCGATCAAATGAACAGACGTATTTGGATGTTTTCCTATATCCTTAGTTCCTATAAACTATTTCTCCTGCTTTACAACAGTCTAGGATCGATTCCCGGCGATGTATCCATTAGGTTATTTCTCGTTCTAACCAGTGCTCCACAATTAGTGTAACAAACGTTGTGCTGTGTACTATCATGTATGCGGGTGGATTATAAAAGAACACTTGCTGTTATAATCGAAAAAGGTTAGCCCATTGCGTGGCGCAGCAGGTTTCCTCTTTCATTATTCTTGTGTTCCTTAACCGGTTGTCTGATACCATATAACCGTTAATAAAAATAAATTGAGTCCGACGTTAAATAAATAATTTCATGCTTTCTTGTTGTGCCACATCTGTTATAACTCAGATAGCTCAGATGTGTGTGTCCAAAGAAACCTCCTACCAATTTTGAAAACGTTTATGTTGCCTAAAAGTGACAGTACAATATATACTGTCCTGGATGTTGAAAAGGGCTTTTAAGTATCTACCTCTACCTTCTCTGTTGCTAAAAACCAACAACAATCAAAAAGGAAACAAACAAAAATTATTTTAAATATTGCATATATATTATTCTGCATCTATCTTAGAGGGACATTCCTGAGTTTGCTGCAATGTTTAAGATGTTATCGACTAACAGAGACTTTTTGACGACTGTAATTACATATCAAATATATTTTTCTGCATAAAATATTAGTGGCTGTATATTAAACGTGTTTCTGATCGTCCTAATATTTGTAGTAGGTTAAATTTCATTTTATTTCCTAAAAACTATTTTTTCGTGCGTACGAAGTTATTTTAAGACAAACTCCAGTTTGGGCTTCTTGCAAATATTAAGACGACCAAAAACACATTGAATATACGGAGAATGATATTCTAAACAAGAACATATATTTAATATGTATGTTTAATCGTAGAAATAGTTTATTAGTCAAAAACATCTTATAATGCAGCAAACTCGGGAATGTCCCTTTAAGTATATTTCATGCACACTATCTGGTTTTGTTTGGATAAACGACGAAATCTAAATCTAAATCCACACTATTATAACATAGTCTTAGTGAGTTCACTTATTTAACGTTTAAACCATGCCACTTTATGAAAAAAAAAAAAAAAAAAAAAAAAGCCTTCCTACCTGATACTGAGTATGTTTGAAAACAAATCCATGATGCGACGAGAAGCAGACAGGACCAACACGTCGACATGTTGTGACATCTCTCCAACCAGGAAGTTAAAAACGTCGCACTAGAGGTACGGAGCTATCTTGTGTTTGCAATACAATCGTTTTCGTTTGTGAACGCATGAGAACACTTTCAGTCGCGAAAACAGGAAGTTCATATATATATTTATATGCATATATCCAATAGTCAATGACTAATAAATCAATGTCCTCTAGTGCTGACATTAAACTAAACAATTTTGTTTTGTTTCCAGACATAAATATATTTTCTTGATAACCTAGTTCAGGTTGTTTGTTAATAATTATATTCGTGCTAATTGTCAATTAAGGTCCAAGCACGCTGTCCCGGGAACACACCTCAGCTATCTGGGCTGTCTGTTCTGGGCAGTGGGTTAGTGGTTAGTGAGAGATAAGTCGGTAAATTGTCTTATCACCTACACCTTGAGTCGTAGGAGCCTGTACCGTGATGCGAACCCAGTACCTGTCAGCCTTAAGTCCGATCGCTTATCTTCCACACCATCGAGGCCGGTGACCGAGCACACACTTCAAGTATTATGTGTCGTAGTTTAGATCCCCCCCCCCCCCCCCCTCAAATTAACGGACGTATTTGGATGGTTCCCTATGATACCCTATGTCTCTTGCTATACAACAGTCTAGGATTAAATCCCGACGGTGGACCAATTAGGTTATTTCTCATTCCAATCAGTGCTCCACAATTAATGTAACAATCCTTGTGATGCGTACTATTATGTCTGTATGTGGAGCTTATAAAAGAGCACGGATACAGAAAGTTCGCTAGAGGGGGCGATTTATGAAATACAGTAGACTTTGCTGACTGAAATGTTATACTGAACATAACATCCTTACTTGTATAGTGGCCACCTGACTTAAGACTGGTAGCTACTGGGTTCCTATCCTGGTACACACTTCCACTTAAAATGAGTTGTAGCCGTGCGGGGCCACGCTACAAACTTCTCTCTTATTAACCACTAATAAGTAACAATAAACGAACAGTTCTAGCGGGTCAGTCCAGGTAGTTGGTGTATGCGTGCTTGACCTTTCACTAAAGTTAAAGTAAAAGTTTGCTTTGCTTTAGTGCATGCCATACTTCTATGTCTGTTTATAAAGAGTACATGTGTATTACAAACTAAGTACATGTTCGTCCTCGAGAGTGTGTGTGTGTGTGTGTTTACAATTTTGTTTTGTTTTCTGACATAAATATATATTTCTTGATAACATAGTTCACGTTGTTTGTTGATAGTTATGTTTGTGTTTATATATCCAATTACGGTCCAAGCACGCTGTCCTGGTCACACGCCTCAGCTATCCGGGCTGTCTGTCCAGGACAGTGGGTCAGTGGTTAGTGTGACAGAAGTAGGTATAGTGGCTTTACATGTACACCTTGATTCATTAAAAGATTCCTTGCTGCTAATCGAAAAGAGTAGCCCCTGAAGTGGCGACAGCGGGTTTCCTCTCTCAATATCCACGTGGTCCTTAGGGTGCAGTACCTATCAGCCTTAAGTCCGATCGCTTTTCATCCACACCATCGAGGCCGGTGACCGAGCACACGCTTCAAGTAGTATGTGTCGTAGTTTAGACACACACACCCCATCCCCGCATCAAATGAACAGACGTATTTGGATGTTTCTCTATATCCTATACACTATGTCTCCTGCTTTACAACAGTCTAGGGTCGATTCCCTTCGGTGGACCCATATGGTCTCATTCCAACCAGTGCTCCACAATTAGTGTAACAATCATTGTGATGCGCACTATTATGTCTGTGGGTGGTGCTTATAAAAGAGCACGGATACAGAACGTTCGCGAGAGGGGGCGATTTATGAAATACAGTAGACTTTGCTGACTGAAATGTTATACTGATCATAACATCCTTACTTGTGTAGTGGCCACTTGACTTAAGACTGGTAACTACTGGGTTCCTATCCTGGTACAGACTTCCACTTAAAATGAGTTGTAGCCGTGCAGGGCTACACTACATACTTCTCTCCCATTAACCACTAATAAGTAACACTAAACGAACAGTCCTAGGCGGTCAGTCCAGGTAGGTGATGTATGCGTCCATACGAGCGTGCTTGATCTTTCACTAAAGTTAAAGTAAACGTTTGCTTTGTTTTGGTGCATGCTTGACACATAGTCGTAGCGGAAGAAGAAGAAGGAAATGTTTTATTTAACGACGCACTCAACACATTTGTATTTACGGTTATATGGCGTCAGCCATATGGTTAAGGACCATGCAGATATTGAGAGAGGAAACCCGCTGTCGCCACTTCATGGGCTACTCTTTTCGCCGAGCAGCAAGATATCAGAGTAGTACATGCCACGGCCTTTGATATACCAGTCGTGGTTCACTGGCTGGAACGAGAAATAGCGCAATGGGGCCACCGATGGGGATCGATCTCACACCGACAGCGCATCGAGCGAGCGCTGTACCACTGGGCTACGTCACACCCTTAATCATAGCGGAAACCCGATACCTACTTCCATTAACAGCATCTTGGATCTTGGCGCTATGATCGCTTCGCAAAAGGGGCCCTAACCTGTAGAAATTACATCTGGAGTGTGTGTTGGTGTGTGTGTGTGGGGGGGGGGGGAGGTGGGGGGGTGGGGGGTGGAGGGTGAGGATGGGACAAGCCATAGTTCTATATCTGTTTATAAAGAGTATTACGTATTACAAACCAAGTACATTTTCGTCCTCGAGTGTGTGTGTGTGTATGTGTGTATGTGTGTATGTGTGTGTGTGTGCATACGCCTCCCCCCCCCCCCCCCCCCCCGTTCCTACTGGTCTGATCAAACAAAACTCCGCCCTCCTAGAGGGTTACGTGATCACTGAACAGTAGTTTACATACTGATATAAATCTTTTAAACTTTAGTCGCTACACTGTCAGACGACGGTATATGGAAGATCTATTTTTGTACAGTGAATACATTAAATGACAAGGTGACAACAAACTATTCATTACAAGTTCTTGGTGCAATTTCACACCAAATAAAGGAGAACTGTTAGCACGCCACACTGCTTACAAAACCTGCTCAACTCTGAACGTGTGTGTCATGCTTAAGTTACTTTTAATGGCGTAATTATTCATGACATTGTGCTGAACCTAATTCAGTTGTAAAGCGCTCGCTTGATACTCTGTCGGTTTGGGATAGATCACCGTATGTAGGCCCATTGGGCTAATTTCTCGTTCCATCCAGTCACCACGACTGTTATATCAAATGCTGTGGTATGTACTATCCTGTTTGCGGGATGGTGCATATACAAAATCCCTTGCTACTAACGGAAAAAATGTAACAGGTTTGTATATGACTATATGCCAAAATTACCAAATATTTGACATCCAATAGCCGATGATTATCAAATCAACGTGCTCTAGTGGTGTCGTTAAACAAAACAATTTTGTTTTGCTTCCTGACATAAATATATATTTCTTAATAACTTAGTTCAGGTTGTTTGTTACTAGTTATGTTCGTGTTTATATATCGAATTAAGGTCCAAGCACGCTGTCCTGGTCACACGCCTCAGCTATCCGGGCTGTCTGTCCAGGACAGTGGGTTAGTGGTTAGTGAGAGAGATGTCGGTAAAGTGGGTTTACACCTTTTTGGGGCACCCGTTTTAAAATGATAGAACCGTGTACAATTTGCCCCTGGCTAATTCTCTTATGGACACTAATCATTAATTGTTTTCAGTACCTGAACCTTTGAAAGATATATTCATACGTATTCTTTGAATGACACTGCAATGAAAATAAACTAACACAGCAACCCCCGCCAAAAAACCCAAACCCCAACAACAGCAAACAAACAAACAAAACAGAAAGAAAAAAGAAAGAACCCCCCCCCCCCAGCGACCCGCCCACAAAAAAGAAGAAAAAAAGGAAAAAAAAAAAAGGACACACCCCACAACAATAATAAAAATGTTATATTATGTGGAAAATAACTATGGTCCTTTCGATCCTTTTTTCTATTAAAGACACCATTAGAGCGCATTCATTGATTAAACATCAGCTATTGGATGTCGATCAGAAGCAAGTATATTTTACCTACAGTTTTCCGCAAACAGGACAGCAATTATTACGTTTTTTATCCATACCACAAATGTAACCCACGTTAGAATAGCGGAAAACACAATTGACTCAATAAAGTGGCAGTCTCCTATAGACTGAGTTGGAAGGAATATCATATTGAAGTCAAAATCGGCTCCCATGTGTAACCAAGCTCCTGACAGTGGCTATATACACCCACAATTGCTGCACTATTTTCTTTTGGAATTAATTGTGCGCCAAGATACAGTATTGCATTAGACTAGTGGTAGGTTCGTACGCATCATGTTACAGATTCTATTAGACTCCATTTAAAAGTCCATATTGTTTTGGTGTATTTCTGGCGAATATATTAATACATATTATTGTAAATTTTCTCTGGAAAATGTGTTTTCCTTTTGAAGGCATAGTACATCAAATGCATTAGATTTCATTATTTTATCAAGTTAAAAGTTCAAGTTATTTATTTCTTTAAGTTATACAACTTATAAGTTTTATAATAAAAGCAGTAAATTATAATAAATACATATTTACAATATTTGATAATGGTGGGGAGCGCTTTAGCACTATCTAAAAACATATGAACAATCAATACATATCTAAACTAAACGAAATAAACCATACATACATGCATGATAAATAATTACATGAGTAGTAATAAGGAAGGAAGGCAGGACATTTTTATTTTATTTAACGAAGCACTCAACACATTTCTTTTACGGTTATATGGCATTGGACCACACAGATATTGAGGGAGGAAACCCGCTGTCGCCTCTTCATAAGCTACTATTTTTGATTAGCAGCATACAGGATAATACATACCCCGACATTTGATATTCCAGTCGTGGTGCACTGGCTGGAGCGAGAAATAGCCCGATGAGCCCACTGACGGTGATCGATCCCAGACCGACCGCGCATCAAACGAATGTTTTATCACTGGGCTACGTCCCGCCCCTGGGTAGTAATAAAGAAGATATCAAATATAAACCCATCACGTGCGTAAGGAAACTAAACACAAATAAATAGGTAAAATAAAATTGTAAAAACTAACAACAATAAAATCATAATAAATAAATAAATAAATAAATAAATAAATGAATGAACAAATAAAATAAAATAAAAATAAAAATAAAATAAAATAAAATAAAATAAAATAAAATAAAATAAAATAATAATACAAACTGATAATGAGAACATAAACCCCAACTTTATAACACGTTATGTGGATATACAACCCCCCCCCCCCCCCCAAAAAAAAAAAACACACACACAAAAAAACAAACACAAAAAAACACACAAAAACAAACAAACAACAAAAAACCCACCAAAAACCCAAAGAACAACAACAACAACAAAAAAACACAAAAAAACAAAAAACAAACAAACACAAAAAACCTACCAAAAAAACAAACAACAAAAAAACACAAAAAAACAAACAACAAAACAACAACAACAACAACCCCGAAACAATAACAAAAACTTGGCATTACCTGATAAATGAACCAGTTTGTAAATTATTATGATTTCCTTTCATTCATTCTTTATTTCGACCAGACCATAGCCATCGTTCATGGGGAAATTAAACATAACCTATAGTAACAAACTGTGAGCAAGTTTAAACATTTGACATCTCCAGTGGGAGCACAAAGTAATAATGAAATAATGTAAAATTAAAAAAAAAAAAAAAAAAAAGACCACCCTGAAGTGTCCATCGGTAGGAATCGAACCTACATAGACACATACATGTATATAACTACATGCATACAATCGGATGAATATAATATACAAGAATATTTAACTACACCCTAGCACGAAACATATATCGGTTATTGGGTGACAAACGTTAAGTGATGATCCACAGAATCAGATGAATGCATATGACAACAAAAACCCACTCTATGTACTGTTATTCACAATTATTTCTATCTCCTTGCTATTAAGCACACATTTTGAATTACAAATTCTATAATTAAAAAAATTAAAAGCTAAAATCATGGACATTTAGCTTAGAGCAGGAGTTAACGTTACACGTAGACCAGACCGCGCGTCTATATTCGGTTTCAGTGTACACTTAAAGTTAAACCGGTTTCATAAATACACCCAAACGAGGAATTAAACTGGGTCTGCCGGTAGTCATTGTAGAATGCATTCAATCACTAAACATGAGAAAAATGTAAAAGTTATAAAACAATGATAATAGTTAAGTGATTCAAAACACATTTTATTCTACGTAAGCCATCTTTACAACTGTTATGTAGGTCACTCCCAGGAACGTAATGGTACATGAAAACGTATTTACAGTAATGATATTATATTAGTAACTCGGCTGTTCTCAAGCCCTATCTTGTTTATATGTGATAAAAGAGCTAAGGCGCGATTAAGTATTAAATAGACTGTCCTGTGTTTAATGACATTGTAAGGAATGAATGCATAGATGAATGTTTAACGACACCTCAGCACGAAACCTGCATCGGCTATTGGTTGTCAAGGCAGTAAAGTGGGTTCACACGTACAATTTGAGTGTAGGATCCAGTACAGTGATACGAACCCAGTACCTATCAGCCTTAAGTCCGATCGCTTATCTTCCACATCATCGAGGCCGGTGACCGAGCACACACTTCAAGTATTATGTGTCATAGTTGAATGAATTTATTTAACCCATTATTGTACACTGTTGCTGTATTGAAAGTGTGTTTACCCATACTCACATGGCTGGTTCTGGGTCAAGTGACACACAGACGTGTAAAGGCGACGTCACACGACACGAGTGCCTAATACTAGAATAGCCGATTGTGTGAAGCCAGACGTTATGACTTCATCTGTTGCGACGCTAACGGCTATATTATCGTACAAGGCACTCGTATCGTGTGGTAGGCGCGGGACGTATCCCAGTGGTAAAACATCCGCCTGATGTATAGTCGGTTTTTGGATCGACCCCCGTCAGTGGGCTCATTTGGGCTATTACTCGTTCCAACCAGTGCTCCACAACTCGTATAGGAAAGATCAAGGTATGTGTTATCCTGTCTGTGGGATGGTGCATAGAAAAATCCATTTCTACTAATGGAAATATGCAGGTTTAAATCGTTGAGTGTGATCTAATTCTGTTGTCATAAACATACAAGAAGGGGGGACGCATGGGGCAAGTGCCCTCTCCCCCATTGGTAACGAATGTCTTCAAATTCGGGCAAAAACGATAGACATATTACAAATGAGCTGCGCTGAAACCTTTTCACCATGCATTTTCATAATTACGTCCAGACTTTTTATGAAGATTCTGGCAGTGTCCTAATTATTGCCCTACTATGGATACCTACAGCGGATACCAGTGTATTTAAAACTATTTGTTTCGATTCTGTATTCACACCCTAAACCAACAGAAGCATGCATACAAACCCTAGACTTGACATAAACACGCAACCCCGTTAAGTTCAATGTTTAAATACAAAGTCGTACATATTGCAAAATCATATATTTGTTGTTATTATTCTTCCAGATATTAGCGATTGCAATATTGGATTATTAATAATCTGTATGCTGGGGGCGAGACGTAGCCCAGTGGTAAAGCGCTCGCTTGATGCACGGTCGGTTTGGGATCTATCCCCGTCAGTGGGCTATTTCTCGTCCCAGCCAGTGCACAACGACTGGTACATCAAAGGCCGTGGTATGTGCTATCCTGTCTATGGGATGGTGCATATAAAAGATTCCTTGCTGCTAATCGAAAACAGTAGCCCCTGAAGTGGCGACAGCGGGTTTCCTCTCTCAATATCCACGTGGTCCTTAACCATATGTTCTGACGCCATATAACCGTAAACAAAATGTGTTCAATTTCCATTTGATCCAGCAGTTTGCTACATCGCTGTGGCATTCAGCCCATACACGTACTTGTGTACAAAATTGGGATGTTTTGAAAATTAGCAACGTTGTTTTCACCTTTTAATTAGTTGTTTCATATATATGATGAGCTATTTTTAATATTTAATTGAATTGAAGACATTAAATTAAAATGTTTCGGTAAGCATAACAGAAGTATTAGCAATCATCACTGTTTGCTGATTAAATATATTTCTGTAAAGTGAAAACTGAGAGTCAGTTTTAAACGTTATATAAACGGAAAACGTTCACATACCATTTTAATGGTTACATTGAGAATATAAAGGCAAAATGGTATAGGCCAAATATATTGAAAAAAAACAACACCACAAATTTCTTTAATTTCAAGAAACAAGGCTGCCACTACTAATAACCGTATATGGTACAAGTAAACTTTCACATAACATTTTAGTGGTTATATTTTTTATATTAGATATCTATTAGGGACAAAATGATATAGGCTAAACATGCAAATCATTAAACATATATACTCTTCAAACAAACTAGGGGAACCTGAAATATTAATGCTAATATCAGCTATTAGACTGAACATACATTTTGACCACAAACATCCTAGTAAAGAACGTTTAGGTCTGTTTATCAACACACTGAAACACATTCCATAGTTTTCACGTGCATCACGCACGTACATGTGCGTGGGGTGTCATTCTCGATTTTAACAATTTCCAGGAAGGTCGATTAATCACTGTGGAACATTATTTCTGTCAATCTTTTCCATTATGTTGATCATACAGTTGTTATAGTTTTGTTTTGAATCATTTTTATTGTTTGAATTTGCGATTTACTGATAAAAAACGTCAACTTTCAATTCTCTCTCTCTCTCTCTCTCTCTCTCTCTCTCTCTCTCTCTCTCTCTCTCTCTCTCTCTCTCTCTCTCTCTCTCTCTCTCTGTGTGTGTGCGTGCGTGCGTGCGTGTGTGCGTTTCCCTAATTTGATATATTACGACTACCACTAACCTTGAATAATAACATTTCGGTTAAGCATTTGTTACTACGATACATTGATTCCTATTACTGTGTGCATTCCCTAGCTGTCACTGGTCCCGAGGGCAACAGGTATTATATCGCCACCATTGCTCTTGCCGTGGTCGCAGCGATTCTTCTTGTGCTGCTTATTGCAAGTGTTTTGTGGTAAGTAACCTGGTGTCATTCAACAATTATGTAGTTTTGTGCGAAAATACGATGAAGCCTACTTTATAAAGTATTACCCGTCTCGGAGGTGTAATGTTTCAGCCATTCGAAACTTTCCTTTGTTTACCCTTAACAGATACACTGTGTATTCTGGGGTATCGTTACACATTTATTCATTCGTTCGTGGTTTAGATTATCAGCTTTAAGCATGGCTGTTACTAGGTCATACCAATGGGTTTCAATAGCAAAAAATGGAAGCTGCAAGCCTACTACACTAATCGTTTTCCTGGACAGACAATTTCTTTTTTCATTTCAGATTATACATATCGTATGCGCTAGTGCAATGTTGTGTCAGTTCTACTGATATTCATACAACAGTTAAAGCTCAGTCAATACATTTTGCAGTACGAAAGATTCCGTAGCATTAGCATGATTATGATAAGATAACAGGCGTTTAGATACATACAAATGATGTAAGTTTTTGTTTTATCCTGTTTTCTTTTTGGGTTGTTATTGTTGTCGTTGTTGTTGTATTTGCTAAACATGGCCAAATTGATGGTGTACGTGAAACGTTAACTCCTGCTCTAAGCTAAGTGCCCATGATTTTTGTTTTTAAGAAAGTTAATTCTAGAAGTTCTAATTGAAAATGTGTGCTTAATAACAAGGATATAGAAACAATTGTGAATAACGGTACATACAATGAGGTGTTGCTGTCATATGCATTCATCTGATTGTGTGGATCATCACTTCGTGTTTTGCCTTTACAATAGTTTGTCACCCAATAGCCAATGTATATTTCGTGCTGGGTGTCGTTAAACATCTATTCTTGTCTGTTCTATTCATTCGATTGTATGTGGGAAGTGGGATCTTTATTAACGTTCACATATCCAATTAAGGTTCAGGCACGCCCACCCCGGACTCGGCCTCTGGCATAGTCAGTGATCGATTCCGGGGCAGGGGGGCGATTGTATGTATGTAGTTATATACATGCATGTGTATATGTAGGTTCGATTCCTACCGATGGACACTTCGTGTTTTTAATTTTATATTATTTCATTATTATTTTGTGCTCCCAAGGGGCCAGTGATAAAGCATTCGCTTGATGCGCGGTCGGTCTGGGATCGACCCCCGTCAGTGGGACCATTAGGCTATTTCTCGCTCCAGCCAGTGTACCACGACTGGAATATCAAAGACCGTGGTATGTATTATCTTGTCTGTGGCATGGTGCATATAAAAGATCCCTTGCTGCTAATCGAAAAATGTAGCCTATGAAGTGGCGACAGCGGGTTTCCTCTCAATATCTGCGTGGTCCTTAACCATATGTCCGACGCCATATGACCGTAAATGAAATGTGTTGAGTGGCGTCGTTAAATAGAACGTTTCCTTCCTTCCTTATTGCTACCCACGTAATTATTTATCATGCATCTATGTATGGTTTATTTCGTTTTTTGTTATATGTTTTTAGATAGTGCTAAAGCCCCCCCCCCCCCCCCCCCCCCACACACACTCCTAAAACACACACCATTATCAAATATTGTAAGTATGTATTTATTATAATTTGCTGCTTTTATTATAAAACTTATAAGTTGTATAACTTACGGAAGTAAAGAACTTGAACTTTTAATTTGATAACATAGTGACATCTAACTCTTTGGTGTATTATGCCCTCAAAAGGAAAAAAACGTTTTATCGAGAAAACTGACAATACTATGTATTAATATATTCGCCAGAAATACACCAAAACAATATGAAATTTTAAATGGAGTATAATTGAATCTGTAACATGATGAGTATGAATCTGCCATTAGCCTAAGGCAATACTGTATCTTGGCGCACAACTAATTACAAAAGAAAATAGTGCAGCAGTCGTGTGTGTATATAAATAGCCATGTTCCACTGTCAGGTATCTCTGGATTTTGACCGACAGTTCAAAATTGCGCCAAATTTCCTTAATCAAAATTGCGCACCTTTTCTCTTTGGCATTGTTCTTTGCCCATTCGGATAGAAACTTTAAAAGAGGGCGTATACATATAACTGGCTTAAACTGTATTTGCGCACCTATATCCTTCAATGGTTCAGGGACTGATGATAATTAATGATTCGTATACATTTCAGAATCCGTCAGGGGCAATAATTTGTACACGGTTGTTTGGTTTTTCTATCATTTTAAAACGGGTGCTCTAAAAAGGTTATTTTTGTTTAACGACACTATTAGAGCACATTGATATATTAATCATCGGGAATTGGATGCCAAACATTTGGTAAGTTTGACGTATAGTCTTAGGAATTCTGCTAAAAATATTCCATTTGTAGCAAGGGATCTTCTAAATGCATCGTCCCACACAAGATACCATGGTCTTTGATATACCAGTCGTGGTACACTGGCTGGAATGAGAAATAGCCCAATGGGACCATCGACATGGTCGATCCTAGCAAGTGCGCAAAACATCGCAGTCTTGACCCGCAGATATACCCTACATCCCCCACCCCACCCCATCCCCACCCCACACACACACAAACTCCAGTACCGACTTCACCATGAAGTTTGTTTTGTTTAACGACACCTCTAGAGCACATCGGCTATTGGGTGTCAAACATTTGGTAATTCTGACATATCGTCTTATAGAGGAAACCCGCTACATTTTTCAGGTAGCAAGGGATCTTTTCTATGCTCGATCCTACAGACAGGATAGCACATACCACGGCCTTTGATATACCAGTTGTGGTGCATTGGCTAGAACGAGAAATAGTGCAACTGTCCTACCGCCGGGTTCGATCTTAGACCGACCGCGCATCAAGCGAGCGCTTTACCACTGGGCTACAACCCGCCCCTCGCCTCCCCAATAAATGTCACGGCTCTGTCCAAAAAGATACAGGATACGACAAATAGAAATAACTTGAATACTTTATCACATCGCGGCCAGACTGAATACAAAAAAACAAGTGTGAGCAAATACTGAGTCTGGGTCCTGTGACTCCAAGCAAACATAAGATATACGCTAGACGTAGGTGATGCATAAAGCTCCATTCCGGTAAATCAACCAGTCACACCTTCATAGGTTTCAGATGCACTAAAAGGCATACACGTATAACTATAACGCAATGGGTATTTTACTGAATAACGTAATATTAGAAGACAACATACTTCACGCACATCTTGTGAGTAAACGCCTACTGAAAGACCCTAGTTCCAGCCCATGAAAATGCACACTAAGTTACAGTGTTATACAAATAGTTGTTTTTAAAGGGACAGACCCTAGTTCCAGCCCATGAAAATGCACACTAAGTTACAGTGTTATACAAATAGTTGTTTTTAAAGGGACAGACCCTAGTTCCAGCCCATGAAAATGCACACTAAGTTACAGTGTTATACAAATAGTTGTTTTTAAAGGGACAGACCCTAGTTCCAGCCCATGAAAATGCACACTAAGTTACAGTGTTATACAAATAGTTGTTTTTAAAGGGACAGACCCTAGTTCCAGCCCAACACTAAGTTACAGTGTTATACAATAGTTGTTTTTAAAGGGACAGACCCTAGTTCCAGCCCAACACTAAGTTACAGTGTTATACAAATAGTTGTTTTTAAAGGGACAGACCCTAGTTCCAGCCCATGAAAATGCACACTAAGTTACAGTGTTATACAAATAGTTGTTTTTAAAGGGACAGACCCTAGTTCCAGCCCATGAAAATGCACATGAAAATGCACTACTAAGTTACAGTGTTATACAAATAGTTGTTTTTAAAGGGACAGACCCTAGTTCCAGCCCATGAAAATGCACACTAAGTTACAGTGTTATACAAATAGTTGTTTTTAAAGGGACAGACCCTAGTTCCAGCCCATGAAAATGCACACTAAGTTACAGTGTTATACAAATAGTTGTTTTTAAAGGGACAGACCCTAGTTCCAGCCCATGAAAATGCACACTAAGTTACAGTGTTATACAAATAGTTGTTTTTAAAGGGACAGACCCTAGTTCCAGCCCATGAAAATGCACACTAAGTTACAGTGTTATACAAATAGTTGTTTTTAAAGGGACAGACCCTAGTTCCAGCCCATGAAAATGCACACTAAGTTACAGTGTTATACAAATAGTTGTTTTTAAAGGGACAGACCCTAGTTCCAGCCCATGAAAATGCACACTAAGTTACAGTGTTATACAAATAGTTGTTTTTAAAGGGACAGACCCTAGTTCCAGCCCATGAAAATGCACACTAAGTTACAGTGTTATACAAATAGTTGTTTTTAAAGGGACAGACCCTAGTTCCAGCCCATGAAAATGCACACTAAGTTACAGTGTTATACAAATAGTTGTTTTTAAAGGGACAGACCCTAGTTCCAGCCCATGAAAATGCACACTAAGTTACAGTGTTATACAAATAGTTGTTTTTAAAGGGACAGACCCTAGTTCCAGCCCATGAAAATGCACACTAAGTTACAGTGTTATACAAATAGTTGTTTTTAAAGGGACAGACCCTAGTTCCAGCCCATGAAAATGCACACTAAGTTACAGTGTTATACAAATAGTTGTTTTTAAAGGGACAGACCCTAGTTCCAGCCCATGAAAATGCACACTAAGTTACAGTGTTATACAAATAGTTGTTTTTAAAGGGACAGACCCTAGTTCCAGCCCATGAAAATGCACACTAAGTTACAGTGTTATACAAATAGTTGTTTTTAAAGGGACAGACCCTAGTTCCAGCCCATGAAAATGCACACTAAGTTACAGTGTTATACAAATAGTTGTTTTTAAAGGGACAGACCCTAGTTCCAGCCCAAGAAAATGCCACTAAGTTACAGTGTTATACACATAGTTGTTTTTAAAGGGACAGACCCTAGTTCCAGCCCAACACTAAGTTACAGTGTTATACAAATAGTTGTTTTTAAAGGGACAGACCCTAGTTCCAGCACACCAGTGTTATACAAATATGACAAATGCCCATGAAAACACTAAGTTACAGTGTTATACAAATAGTTGTTTTTAAAGGGACAGACCCTAGTTCCAGCCCATGAAAATGCACACTAAGTTACAGTGTTATACAAATAGTTGTTTTTAAAGGGACAGACCCTAGTTCCAGCCCATGAAAATGCACACTAAGTTACAGTGTTATACAAATAGTTGTTTTTAAAGGGACAGACCCTAGTTCCAGCCCATGAAAATGCACACTAAGTTACAGTGTTATACAAATAGTTGTTTTTAAAGGGACAGACCCTAGTTCCAGCCCATGAAAATGCACACTAAGTTACAGTGTTATACAAATAGTTGTATTTTAAAGGGACAGACCCTAGTTCCAGCCCATGAAAATGCACACTAAGTTACAGTGTTATACAAATAGTTGACCCTAGTTCCAGCCCATGAAAATGCACACTAAGTTACAGTGTTATACAAATTTTAAAGGGACAGAGGGACAGACCCTAGTTCCAGCCCATGAAAATGCACACTAAGTTACAGTGTTATACAAATAGTTGTTTTTAAAGGGACAGACCCTAGTTCCAGCCCATGAAAATGCACACTAAGTTACAGTGTTATACAAATAGTTGTTTTTAAAGGGACAGACCCTAGTTCCAGCCCATGAAAATGCACACTAAGTTACAGTGTTATACAAATAGTTGTTTTTAAAGGGACAGACCCTAGTTCCAGCCCATGAAAATGCACACTAAGTTACAGTGTTATACAAATAGTTGTTTTTAAAGGGACAGACCCTAGTTCCAGCCCATGAAAATGCACACTAAGTTACAGTGTTATACAAATAGTTGTTTTTAAAGGGACAGACCCTAGTTCCAGCCCATGAAAATGCACACTAAGTTACAGTGTTATACAAATAGTTGTTTTTAAAGGGACAGACCCTAGTTCCAGCCCATGAAAATGCACACTAAGTTACAGTGTTATACAAATAGTTGTTTTTAAAGGGACAGACCCTAGTTCCACAGACCCTAGTTCCAGCCCATGAAAATGCACACTAAGTTACAGTGTTATACAAATAGTTGTTTTTAAAGGGACAGACCCTAGTTCCAGCCCATGAAAATGCACACTAAGTTACAGTGTTATACAAATAGTTGTTTTTAAAGGGACAGACCCTAGTTCCAGCCCATGAAAATGCACACTAAGTTACAGTGTTATACAAATAGTTGTATTTTAAAGGGACAGACCCTAGTTCCAGCCCATGAAAATGCACACTAAGTTACAGTGTTATACAAATAGTTGTTTTTAAAGGGACAGACCCTAGTTCCAGCCCATGAAAATGCACACTAAGTTACAGTGTTATACAAATAGTTGTTTTTAAAGGGACAGACCCTAGTTCCAGCCCATGAAAATGCACACTAAGTTACAGTGTTATACAAATAGTTGTTTTTAAAGGGACAGACCCTAGTTCCAGCCCATGAAAATGCACACTAAGTTACAGTGTTATACAAATAGTTGTTTTTAAAGGGACAGACCCTAGTTCCAGCCCATGAAAATGCACACTAAGTTACAGTGTTATACAAATAGTTGTTTTTAAAGGGACAGACCCTAGTTCCAGCCCATGAAAATGCACACTAAGTTACAGTGTTATACAAATAGTTGTTTTTAAAGGGACAGACCCTAGTTCCAGCCCATGAAAATGCACACTAAGTTACAGTGTTATACAAATAGTTGTTTTTAAAGGGACAGACCCTAGTTCCAGCCCATGAAAATGCACACTAAGTTACAGTGTTATACAAATAGTTGTTTTTAAAGGGACAGACCCTAGTTCCAGCCCATGAAAATGCACACTAAGTTACAGTGTTATACAAATAGTTGTTTTTAAAGGGACAGACCCTAGTTCCAGCCCATGAAAATGCACACTAAGTTACAGTGTTATACAAATAGTTGTTTTTAAAGGGACAGACCCTAGTTCCAGCCCATGAAAATGCACACTAAGTTACAGTGTTATACAAATAGTTGTTTTTAAAGGGACAGACCCTAGTTCCAGCCCATGAAAATGCACAGCCCATGAAAATGCACACTAAGTTACAGTGTAGTTATACAGATAGTTGTGTTTTTTAAAGGGACAGACCCTAGTTCCAGCCCATGAAAATGCACACTAAGTTACAGTGTTATACAAATAGTTGTTTTTAAAGGGACAGACCCTAGTTCCAGCCCATGAAAATGCACACTAAGTTACAGTGTTATACAAATAGTTGTTTTTAAAGGGACAGACCCTAGTTCCAGCCCATGAAAATGCACACTAAGTTACAGTGTTATACAAATAGTTGTTTTTAAAGGGACAGACCCTAGTTCCAGCCCATGAAAATGCACACTAAGTTACAGTGTTATACAAATAGTTGTTTTTAAAGGGACAGACCCTAGTTCCAGCCCATGAAAATGCACACTAAGTTACAGTGTTATACAAATAGTTGTTTTTAAAGGGACAGACCCTAGTTCCAGCCCATGAAAATGCACACTAAGTTACAGTGTTATACAAATAGTTGTTTTTAAAGGGACAGACCCTAGTTCCAGCCCATGAAAATGCACACTAAGTTACAGTGTTATACAAATAGTTGTTTTTAAAGGGACAGACCCTAGTTCCAGCCCATGAAAATGCACACTAAGTTACAGTGTTATACAAATAGTTGTTTTTAAAGGGACACAGTTCCAGACCCTAGTTTCCAAATATGTTTTTAAAAATGCAGCCACTAAGTTACAGTGTTATACAAATAGTTGTTTTTAAAGGGACAGACCCTAGTTCCAGCCCATGAAAATGCACACTAAGTTACAGTGTTATACAAATAGTTGTTTTTAAAGGGACAGACCCTAGTTCCAGCCCATGAAAATGCACACTAAGTTACAGTGTTATACAAATAGTTGTTTTTAAAGGGACAGACCCTAGTTCCAGCCCATGAAAATGCACACTAAGTTACAGTGTTATACAAATAGTTGTTTTTAAAGGGACAGACCCTAGTTCCAGCCCATGAAAATGCACACTAAGTTACAGTGTTATACAAATAGTTGTTTTTAAAGGGACAGACCCTAGTTCCAGCCCATGAAAATGCACACTAAGTTACAGTGTTATACAAATAGTTGTTTTTAAAGGGACAGACCCTAGTTCCAGCCCATGAAAATGCACACTAAGTTACAGTGTTATACAAATAGTTGTTTTTAAAGGGACAGACCCTAGTTCCAGCCCATGAAAATGCACACTAAGTTACAGTGTTATACAAATAGTTGTTTTTAAAGGGACAGACCCTAGTTCCAGCCCAACACTAAGTTACAGTGTTATACAAATAGTTGTTTTTAAAGGGACAGACCCTAGTTCCAGCCCATGAAAATGCACACTAAGTTACAGTGTTATACAAATAGTTGTTTTTAAAGGGACAGACCCTAGTTCCAGCCCATGAAAATGCACACTAAGTTACAGTGTTATACAAATAGTTGTTTTTAAAGGGACAGACCCTAGTTCCAGCCCATGAAAATGCACACTAAGTTACAGTGTTATACAAATAGTTGTTTTTAAAGGGACAGACCCTAGTTCCAGCCCATGAAAATGCACACTAAGTTACAGTGTTATACAAATAGTTTTGTTTTAAAGAGACAGACCCTAGTTCCAGCCCATGAAAATGCACACTAAGTTACAGTGTTATACAAATAGTTGTTTTTAAAGGACAGACCCTAGACCCTAGTTCCAGCCCTATGAAAATGCACACTAAGTTACAGTGTTATACAAATAGTTGTTTTTTTTAAAGGGACAGACCCTAGTTCCAGCCCATGAAAATGCACACTAAGTTACAGTGTTATACAAATAGTTGTTTTTAAAGGGACAGACCCTAGTTCCAGCCCATGAAAATGCACACTAAGTTACAGTGTTATACAAATAGTTGTTTTTAAAGGGACAGACCCTAGTTCCAGCCCATGAAAATGCACACTAAGTTACAGTGTTATACAAATAGTTGTTTTTAAAGGGACAGACCCTAGTTCCAGCCCATGAAAATGCACACTAAGTTACAGTGTTATACAAATAGTTGTTTTTAAAGGGACAGACCCTAGTTCCAGCCCATGAAAATGCACACTAAGTTACAGTGTTATACAAATAGTTGTTTTTAAAGGGACAGACCCTAGTTCCAGCCCATGAAAATGCACACTAAGTTACAGTGTTATACAAATAAAGGGACAGACCCTAGTTAGCCCATGAAAATGCACACTAAGTTACAGTGTTATACAAATAGTTGTTTTTAAAGGGACAGACCCTAGTTCCAGCCCATGAAAATGCACACTAAGTTACAGTGTTATACAAATAGTTGTTTTTAAAGGGGCAAATATTGTGAACAATAATAACAAATGTATGATAGTGTAGCATGTACGACTTTGTGTTTAAACATTGAACTTAACGGGGTTGACTCGTTTGGTTGCGTGTTTATGTCAAGGTTTGGGTTTATATGCATTTGTCTGTGTGTCCAGGGTGTGAATACAGAATGGAAACAAATAGTTTTAAATACACTGGTATCCGCTGTAGATATCCATAGGACAATAATTAGGACACTGTCAGTGTCTGCATAAACAGTGTGAACGGAATTATGAAAATACATGGTGAAAAGGTTTCAGGCCAGCTCATTTTGAATATTTCTGTCGTTTTTGCCCTAATTTAAGGACATTCTTTAGCACTGGGGAGGGGGCAGTTGCCCCTGCGTCCCCCCCCCCCCCCCCCCACACCCTCTTGTATGTTTATGACAATAGAAATATATAACACTCGACGATTTAAACCTACCTATTTCCATTAGTAGCAATGGAACAGACAGGATAATACATACCTCGG
>NC_054711.1:13447826-13468834 GCF_016097555.1 Gigantopelta aegis | reverse complement strand
TCGCAAGCTGAGTTCCCAAGACAATGTCGCTGACTGCAGTGCCTAGCACATCTCATACCATACGTAAATTCTGGACATTCTACAATAGAAAAATGCATACAATTATTTCTGACTTATTATTGCTAAATCACAAATGGAGGAAACTTGCACCTCAGTTCAACGGCCGGGACTTCGTCACTTCTCCGTAGATACCAACCTCTCCAAGAACCGTCACCTCCAGTAATGTCTAGTAGGACTTTAAACTATTTCGGATCCAGTTCAAAAATTTATGTTTCTTTTTTTTATATAAACAGTCCAACGCAATTTTATTTTGAAAGCCCGTGTAAATTGCTCAAGTCACCTTAAAATATGTTTTCGGCCGAGCACTGTAAGTTTATTTGTGGACACTGGCGAAGTCAGAGATTAAGCCCGTGATAGGCGTGCTCTAAAACTTAGTGTTATATGAGCACGAGAAAAAGAGTTAGATTAGATAGCCATGGTCATAGCTGTAACAGTGCAATTTCGTGTAACTTAAACCAGATTTTCATCACCAATCTTGACGTGTTTCACCACCAATATATATCTAACTACACGTAAGGGACAATGGTAACGGAAACTCGTTCAGACAATTTTAACTAGGTAACCGAGTATTCGAGGATGTGAATTATAATGTCTAGCTCATAATGTAAGTTTAAGTAAAATCAAATATAAAATATAACATAAACATATTACGTTTCAAAAAAACAAAAACAAAACAAAACAACAACAACAACAGTTTCTTTGTTACTTGGTGAAGTGACTTTCGCAGTGTGTAACGATTCACCAGGCAACCAATTAGTGGTTATTGTTACTTTAAAAGTTGCACAACCTACCTGTGAACAAAACAACGGTCCGCGTAAAATGTTGTGCTCTGTGTACGCCCGTGTAGCGTAGTTGGTTAAATCATCGTTGTAATAGCATCACACATTAATATTGACGATCTTGGGTTCCCATTCCAGTACTGAACGGGGAACATTAAGACAATACTGTTCTTAATGTGCATGACGAGTTACTTCCCTCATTGTAGAAACATTAAAATGGCGCGGAAATGTTTTATGTTGTTTTTGTAAGATTTATTTTGTTAATAATGATGCAAGTTCTTCAATCGCGATTTAGCGAGTACGGTACACTATACATTTGTGGTTTATGTTTCCATGTGTTGTATTTCGGTTGAGAAACGGTTAAAACATGGTGCCACAAGTTTTGAATACAAGATATATATTAGATAATAAGATCCGGATGTAGCCAGAACCACACTAACTACGTCCCTCCGGACTACCATTCCAGTACAATTTTCCACTCAGAGAGTGTTAAGCGTACCACTATGACTTCTCTCTCATGAAAAACTAAATCATCAACCAACTGTCCTGGACTAGCAGCCCACACAGGTGAGTTTTCAGTGGATATACACTCGAACATTAAGGATAATAATACATAGTCCTTAGAAGAAGCCTGGACTCTTTTGTGTGTTTGTTTTTGGGTTGTTGTTTTTTTCAAGTAAGAACAATTTTTTTTTTTGAATTATGATGATGACATGTTTAAGTCAAAGTGTGTTTTGTTTAACAACACCACTAGAACCCATTGATTTATTAAGCATTGGCTATTGGATGCCAAACATTTGGTAATTATGACTCGTTGTCATCAGAGGAAACCAGCTACATTTGTACATGTGCAGCTATGGTGCACTGGTTGGAACGAGACGAAACGCAATCAGTTGAATGTATTCACCGACAGGGGTCTTTGAGCCAAGCTCTTCCGACTGAGCTAGATCACCCAGTGGCTATACAAGTTTAATTTGTTTTGCTTAACGATACTACTGGAGCACACTGGCGTATCTTATCCCTAAACAGCTTGTAAAATATTTAGCCCGCGCCATTACAGCTAGGAAGACAACAAGAAATTACCAAATCTTAACTTTGGTACAACATACAAACTATCCATATGGTGTGCCTTCTTCCCAGCATATTGGGCAACATATTAATAGAAAGATTGATCTTATATTCTGACCAGAAGTAGAATTAAAAGTCTTCAAATATGGGGTAAAATTATATAAATATATTTTGTTTTTTAATTCTAAAATAAGGGTATATGTGTGATTTTTGAAGACGCTAACAAATGAGTATTTCTTAACTATGATACAAAATGCAAAATGTCCGTATGCAGTGTCCTACTCCCAGGATATTGAGCGACTTATTAATAGAAAAATCAATGTCATATCCTGAACAGAAACAATATTATAGGGCTTCAAATATGGAAAGAAATTATAAATAAAATTATTTTTGACAAACAAACCCCATAATAATAAAAAAAATTCAATGAATCGCATAAGCTGTGAAGGGAAACTTACACTGATAGTTGTTAAAACAAATTCCTTTTAAAATAAAATAAGCTATATGTATGGTTTTACAAGATAACGAACAATGATTATTTTTCAACTTTAGGCTAATATCTTAACTTTGGTGCAACATATGAAATGTCCGTATGGAGTATATTGTGCAACATATTAATAGAAATATTAAACAAAATAAAATAACTTTAGTAATTTACCTAAATACGTTTTCGTTTTGAACAGGTTCGGGAGGTAGCTCGCTTGATGATCGATTCCCACGGTCCCCTGCGTGTGCTGTAACCTCACTGTGGTGCAGGGGTGCAACATTCTCTTTGAGAATGGCCAATACAGCACAACATTTAAGTTTTTAGTAAAATTCAGTATCCGTAAAATTCTGTGATATTTGTGTTTTTGCACAGTTCTTTACACTGTTTTTGTTTAAGTCTTGCATTTTTATATTGATGTTGATCATCACTTTATTTATTAGCATTACCATAGTTTGACACCCAATAGCCAATGTATTTTTCGTGCTGGGGTGTCGTTAAACATTCATTCATTCATTCATTCATTCGATTCCCGCGGTGGGCCCATTGGGCTATTTCTCGTTCCAGCCAGTGCCACGACTGGTATATCAAAGGCCGTGATATGTGCTATGCTGTCTGTGTGATGGTGCATATAAAAGACCCCATGCTGCTCATCGGAAAGAGTAGCCCATGAACTAGTGACAGAGGGTTTTCTCTCTCAATATATGTGTCATCATTCACCATATGCCCAACGCCATATAATCTTCAATACAATGTGTTGAGTGCGTCGTTATATAAAACATTTCTTTCATTTGCTTTGAACAAAATAACTTTGTATTTTAAGTTCACTCATATATGCAAAATTGGCATAACTGATTGCAACAAAACAAAAAATTACAAAATTCAGCAACTTTGACATGTATGATGTCAGTAACTAACCACGGCGACCATGGATTTTTCTCAGACTACCCCACTCCCTCTGACTTTTTTTGCTGGGCAGGACCAGTTGGTCATGTTGCTTTGAAAAACATTGCCATGTCAGCTATTTCGATTTTGAGAAAAAACTTCTGAAGTGAAAAACTCAATATGACCACCATTTCCTTCAAGCAGGTCGAAATCACAGAGTATAGCTAAAGGGCCAATGTGGTTGTCTGTTTCAAGACAAACTGTCGGTCATGTCATTACAGGCGTTTAGAATAAATCGCTGAATCACAAAACAGCGAAAATACAGGGGAAATTGTGTAAGTGTGCGTATTTCACGGTGGTCACTATACACAAGCTCGAACTATACCCACATTATTACCTTTTGTTGATCGCCCATTTGGCAATGTAGTGTCAACATTCCATGTCTTTTGGCAGAGACAAATCTTCTTTTATAATCGCTTTAAAGAGCGTGAGTGCAAACGTACGTGCTATATTCGCTCTGGTTGTTTATTAAAGGGATACACCCTAGTTACGGCTAGTTGTGAACCATTACGGCGTTGTTTTTCGCTATTAAACCCATTTTGTCACAAATAAAATTGCACTTTACTTACCCTTTATTATTTAGAATATACATTTCCATTCACCTGAAGTGTTTTTTGGTAATTCTGGTAATCCTGGTGTTTGTAATACCACACAATACATTTTTCGTATTTCTTAAAAACGGAAGCACATTTGAGAAAAAAACGTTGAGCAGACAAGGTCTAATCTATTTATAGAGGGGATATTTCCATTTCAATGTCACAGACGTTGGTATACCACGTGACCGTTATCATTTTGGTTCGGTTTGTTTTCTCGTGCACGGTTCGCGCAATCAACATCCGATTTGTTGTTGTTCATTTGTGAAATTTTTCTTCACAGTTCGTGAACATTTTCAGTAACAATAAAGTTCAGACAAGTAAGTGTCTCAATACAAAACGTTACAAACCCTTAAAACCAATAATTTTGCTAAGTCTTACGATATCTGGAGAGGGGATACAACCAGGACAGAACAGTTGGAACATGTCAAGGAGAGGTGAAAGAAACGCACCCCAAGTCTGTGAAATTTGTCGTGACGTAGGCATTGTTGTGCTTCGAGCGACATCTACCGGTGACATCAAAATACTAACTTTCAAAATTATTTCAAGCAATTGGGACATGGGGATTCCCATGGTATTTATCAATATAAAACCTGCTTTTTCACTCCATTTGATAAAAACGTGATCTAAGTGTGTTTCAGGTTTGTAGATTAACCAAATTATAATTTATTTTCGCTGGATGGAACTAGGGTGTGCGGCTTTAAACAATAAGTGTCTTCGTGTCCCACCAAATTTTCACGAGTTTTGACCAAATAGCCTTTACGATATACGCAATATAAGAGTGATCAAGAATAATTAATTAATAATAATTAATAATAAATAAATAAATAATAATTCAACCAAATGCAATACATCTCCCAGACGCTAGTTGCTAGGAGACCTAACGTCGATACTATTTCAATCAAGCCACTAAGTATTTTACAAAACTATTTGAGGGTTACCGCGTGTCCTTTCACGAGTTTCGTAAAATCAGTACAACACAAGTGCGAGTGTAATATATATATTATCCATAATATTATTGTTATTTTTTTAATAATTAAATTTCCTTTGCATCTATACACTTTACGGCAATATGATTGGTCCAGAGCTGCTTACTTTTTTTTATTCATATCTCGATGAACTGAAACAAAAGCCACGCCTACTACCCTCCACCACTCCACCAACAGCATAAATGTTAGACTCGTTCTCTTCGTTCATTTTCATAAAATATAAACTAAACACGAATAGGACAATTCCTTCCAATATAACTAAACGATCCGTAAAAATGCACAGCAGCTAGAGGAAATGACGTCATTTACAAAAACATCACCTGATTCAAGTGACATTGAATGAACGTTCGCATTCTTACGCGACATAAGTATCAATGAAGTTTACACAAACAATACTACAGGCGTATTTAAAGCTAAACAAAATAAATTCAGTTATGTATTGTTAAAGTATGCACATAAATTTAATTATAAGATTTGACCGCAATTATTTTTTGGTTCATGCAAGTATGGACCGAAAAAACGATGTGCACACTTTTGTATGACCCTCTACGCGGGCTCATACAATGTGCACATCGTGTTTTCGGTTCATACTTGCATGAACCAAGAAATAATTGCGGTCAATTCTTAAATGAATAACAAGAGCCGTCTCAAAATATTTCAACCACAACTAAACTAGAAGGAGACGACGAAATGACGTCATATTTCACATACACAGTCTGGGCTAGGACTGGGTAAGCAACGCCATGCTATTATAAAGTCGTTTCCCAAAATTACGTTATTACATTTGTTATTACACGTGATCTTCGTATGATTATTATTAACCCGGTTATGTGTAGATAATAAATCATAGTATAAGATATATTAAATACATATTACTTTGTGTACAGTCTGGTCCCATCCATTCCGTAATGCATCCGTTATCACATCGTCCAGTATTTTGGTCACATGAGGATTTACTACGTGGTTCATCACAGTGTCTGCTGGAGCATGAGTGTTCACAAAAAGGACCATAGTGATCAGAATTGCATTCTGAAAATATGCAAGTAAGAAAGGAACGATTTGTCTCAGCATTTATGTTGCACAAATAGCTTCAATTTGACGATTACATTATTAGAACATCATACTTATATCTAAGAGCTAGGAACGACTTGTCGTTGCTGTATAAAGAGCTAAAGAAGTCATCAAATGTGTCGCGTCTGTGGTCTGCATATATCGTTGTTACTAGAAGATAGCACAAACTATTAATATAATTTGTAAAACAGGTTTAAACTAGCATCCTTTTTACACAAGGGACGGGACGTAGCTCAGTGGTACAGCGCTCGCATGATGCGCGATTGATCTAGGATCGAACCCGGTCGATGGGCCCATTGGGCTATTTCTTGTTCCAGCGAGTGCTCCACAACTGGTATAACAAAGGCTGTGGTATATACTATCCTGTCTGTGGGATGGTGCTTATAAAATGTCCCTTGTTGTTAATCGAAAAGAGTAGCCCATGAAGTGCTGACAGCGGATTTCCTCTCTCAATATATGTGTGATCCTTAGCATATATCCAACTTCATATAACCGTAAATAAAATGTGTTGAGTGCGTCGTTAAATAAAACATTTCCTTCCGTCGTTCCTTTTTAGACAAAAGCCATGGAATACTAAACTGTTGACTTTAAAACGTGATGCCCAAATGGACCCCCCCCCTCTCTCTCTCTCTCTCTCTCTCTCTCTCTCTCTCTCTCTCTCTCTCTCTCTCTCTCTCTCTCTCTCTCTCTCTCTCTCTCTCTCTCTCTCTCTCTCTCTCTCTCTCTCTCTCTCTCTCTCTCTCTCTCTCTCTCTCTCTCTCTGATTCACCATGACTGGGGAAAAGTGCATATACAAATAATTTTCTGCATTAGCAAAAATGCAGCGGGTTTCTTCCGATTACTACATGCCATAATTACTAAATGTTTGAGATCCAATAGTCGATGATTAATTAATCAATGTGCTCTAGTGGGTTTAAAAAAGAAAAAAAAAACGTTTAAAGGGACATTCCTGAGTTTGCTGCATTTTTAAAGATGTTATCGACTAACAGAGACTTTTTAACGATTGTAATTAGTTATCAAATATATGTTTCTGCATAAAATAGTAGTGGCTGTATATTAAACGTGTTTTTGACCGTTCTAATATGTTTACTAGGTAATCATTTGAAGACAAAATCCAGTTTGGCCTTCTTACAAATATTAAGACGACCAGAAACACATTGATTATACAGACACTGATATGCTAAACAAGAAAATACATTTAATATGTACGTTTAATCGTAGACATATTGTATTAGTCGGAAACATCTTACAATGAAGCAAACTCAGGAATGTCCCTTTAAAATGTACACATATTAGCTCCTTAGGTCTGCATATTAGCCATGCGATTTTAAAGTGATACAATACCACTGCACGTGCGTCCAGTCCAGTTGTGTTTACATCCTCCAGAACATTCTCCAGTTACGTAGTTACACGGTCCATCTCGACAGTGGCAGAGCTGGCTGCAGTCATCACCGAAAGTGCCAGAAGCACAGACTGTAAATAAGTAAACATTTGGAAATCACACACACACACAGATTGGATATCACAGTCTTTGATACGTCAGCCATTCCGCAAGAGGTAGCATATATGGGGTGATATTTAGCTTAGTTGGTAGAACCCCCCCCCCCCCCCCCCCCCCCCCCCCCCCCCCCTTTGGATCGAACCCCCTCTTTGAATGCAATATCTCAATATGTTTTCTCGTCCAAACCAGTTCCGCACGACTGCTATATCAAAGGTCGTGATATGTGATATCTTCTCTGTAAGACTAAAGTTTGTTTATTTTGTTTAACGATACCACTAGAACGCATTGATCAATTAATCATGTTTGGATATCAAACCTTTGATAATTATGACTCGTAGTCGTCAGAGGAAACACACTACATTTTTCATTAGAAGCAAGGGAACTTTTATATACACTTACCAACATAAAGGAAAGCACATACGACGGCCTTTGACCAGTTATGGTGCACTGGTTGGAACGAGAAAAACATCAATTAAATGGATCCACCTAGGTGGATTAATCCTGCGACGCAGGCACCGAAAGACGAGCATATACAACATGGATACAAAGGTATAGAGTTTCTTCGAAAAACTGTGTCAGGGTTATAAAATGTTTGACAGCCAAAAGCCGGTAAAACAATGAGCCCTAGATGTATCGTTGAATAACATTGAACATTGTTATTTAGCATATATTGTAATGAGAGATATAACAAATAGTGTAGCTTACCGAACACTTGGACTTCACAGAAATCCATCGCTGTGTCAGACGGCTCACCAGGCGCTGTGTTGTACATTTTCTGATAGAGTGTGATGTATCTAGCTGTGTTGTCACATGTCATCCACGTCACATCCGGACTGCTTGAGGTTGCTGAACCACACAGGTGACCAGTGGGTTTCGGACTTCCACCAGCAGAGCTGTAAACCTCAACACCATTTCTGCGGACTTTGACTGTGCACAAAATTGTATCACATAATGAGGATTGACAAACTGTATCAATTCAGTGACGAAGAGCAGAACGAACTTTCTTTTCTTTTATGTTAACTATATTAAATATAAACAAAACATGTTCCATTATTAAAAAAAATCATGTCTCAACGCAAAGCAGAATCAAAAGGATATTTTCCCCTGCGCGTGCTGTAACCTCGTCGTGGTGCAGGGGTGTAACATTCTCTTTTGAGGCATATCTGCGGGTATGACTTCTGGCAATACATCACTTTGGCCCGGAGTTCATATAGACGGGTGGTCAGGGAGGCCCGACCTGATCAATCGGCTGGTCATGTCAAGCTCAAGAGCAAACAACCGTTGTTTCTTTCATCTAGCCAAGAACAAACATTGTTTAATTTACCATGTGTATTTGTTGCTTTTGGGGCGGTGGCTAGGGTCAATTGGGCGATTTATTGTTTCTGTATTGCCCAAGTATATCAACCATGTATCCCTGGCATGGCTGCCTGCTGGTTATCCGCAGCACCATGTCCCCTCGTTGGACTCGGTGGTGGGTGGGGGCATGGTTGATGAAATTATAGATTCATGTATGGATCCAAATAAAGAAAAGGGCCATCACCGAAGTTGCGGATTCTTCGTCACCTGATGAAGAATCCATGACCAATGTTACAATTAAGAAGTCCAGAGTAGGGTCTTCTGAATCCTGGCCAAGGTTCTTGGTTGTTACTTCTTCAACTGAGGGAGCCTTGGGCAAACGTTCACCGCTTACTATTCAGAAAATGTCTGGTTGGTTTGGCTGGTGAGCCAAAACATGGAGAAAAAAAAATGGAGGAATGGTTCATTGTTAGTGGAATGTTCCAAAAAGAGTCATTCAAAGTGTCTCCTGAAGTCAACATCCATCTGCAATGTACCTATTACTGTGACAGCTCATAGTACCTTAAATTCATCTAAAGGTGTCATCAGATGTCGAGATTTGGCAGAAGTTGGTGAAGAAGAAATTCTTGAAAATTTGTCAGCACAAGACGTGACATTTGTTAAACGAATTAAGGTTCGTCGAAACAATGAGTTGATTTCGACAAATACCTTAATTTTAACTTCCAAGCTCGATTAAGGCTGGGTATCTCTGTGTACCTGTTGAGCCTTACATTCAAAACCCTTTACCTTGTTTTAAATGTCAGAAATTTGGGCATGGTCAGAATACATGCCACAATAAAACTACATATGCTCGTTATGACAGCAAGAACTGTAACAATGACATTATATATATCAACTGTAATGGGAATCACTTTGCATATTCGGGAGAATGTGCAAAGTGGAAGTTTGAAAAGAAGGTTCAGCAGGTCAAGGTTGACAGGCACGTATCATTCCAGGAAGCTAGGAAAGTGGTGGAAACATCAACATCTCCAGCTACTGCAGATAAATCGTATGCTGCAGTAGTCAAGGTTTCCATGATTAGTGTTGCTGGCAATACTGATCTTACTTGGTCATCTGGTGAGAATAAGTATAAAAAGTGGCACATGCTATCAAGCCACTCTTGGGATAGTGGCAATCCTCCTATAGACAGTGCAGGAAGGATGAAATAGTCTTGTGTCGTGCCCGCATCGGGCATACATATTGAACCCATTCATTTATCTGAAAGAAAGATCCTCCACCTCAGTGTGACCACTGTCGGTGTATTCTGACGGTACGCCACATGTTGGTGGAGTGTAAGCATCTTCATGACACTCGAAAAGATATTTTTGGCCAAAGTAATGTGATGGAATCCTTTCGATTCCATCCAGAATTTGTATTGCAATTTTTACGTGATACTGAGTTTTATTCTACATTTTAATTATATCTATCTGTGATATTTGTATGTTTACACAATCCTTTATACTGTGTTGTTATTTAACTGTTGAACTTTTATATTGATGTTGATCATCACTTTAGTTTTTCCCATTTACCATAGTTTGACACCCAATAGCCGATGTATTTTTCGTGCTGGGGTGTCGTTAAACATTCATTCATTCATTCATTCATTCAAAAGGATGTTTTTGACAAAGTCGAAACTGTAAGCATGATCTGCGTGCTCTGCCTATAAAATGGGTGGGAATTAGCTCAGTCAGTTGAGTGCTCGCTTCACGTGCTCTCATCGCAGGATCGAACCACCTTTATGGATCCATTAGTTTGTTAAGACCATTTAGTGGAACAACTGTACTTTTGTCTCCAAGTTGAATTCAAAAACGTCAGTGAAGTCTGTTTGGAATAGGATCCGTAAAATCAAAGGTAAACAATCCAGTAATATAGTTTATCATTTGTCTGTCAATGATACGGATGCCACGTCTCATCTAGACATTGCCAATGCATTGGCAGACAACTTTTCTCATAATTCATATTCTGCTTTCAATACAGATGCTTTTACATCTGTCAGAATGAACGCTGAACAGCAGTCCATTAATCTGTGATCTGAAAATGCTGAAGTATACAAGAAGCATGTCTCTATGGAGGAATTGCAGGATGCTCTTCGTAGAGCCTATGGTCCTTCAGTAGTATCAGATGAAATTCATTATCAGTTATTGAAACATTTACGGGAATAATTTTGCATGGTTCTTTTGAATATTTCTAATAACATCTGGATTTCTGGTGACTTTTTTTCTGATTGTAGGAAAACAATTAGTATTCCTATTCCCAAACCTGGAAAGGATCCAACTAATCCTACTAGTTATCGCCCAATCGATTTGTAAAACCATGGAATGTATGAACAATCAAAGACTTGTCTGGTATCTTGAATCTCAAAAATTGCTTACTAACGTGCAGTGTGGGTTCAGATATAGACATAGCACGGTTGATAATCTCGTTAGATTTGAAACGTTTTGTAGAGTAGCTTTCATCCATAATCGGCACTTGGTTTCAGTGGGGTTTATTTATTTTTTTATTTGCGCTAAGAGGTCAACATTCAGTTCTTATTTCTCAATTTTTAAAATGATAGATCTTTTAAAGTCCGGGTTGGGTCTTCGTTGTCCAATATTCACCCACGAGGGATGGGCGTACCTCAAGGTAGTATCATGTAGGTAACTTTATTTGCTGTGAACATTAACAGCATCACCTAGTGTTTAACACCCGGTGTGGATTGCTCATTATATGTTGATGATTTTCAGATTTCCAGTTGTGGAGGAGACCAAATGTCTGGGGGTTATATTTGACAGGTAGCTATCCTTTGTGACTCATCTTAAAAATGTTAAAAAGTAAGTCTTAAAAGCTCTCAATGTTTTAAAAGTTATTGGTAATACAAAAAGGGGAGCAGACCGCAAGGTTATGTTCTGTCTGTATCCAACTCTCATGAGGTCAAAACGCAAGATGCAGATGCAAGATATTATACAAGACTCGGGCTTTGTCTTCGTGCCTTCAGAACATCTCCTGTAAAGAGCTTGTATGTTGATTCACGCAAACCATATTTGGGTGCTAGACGTGAAAAGCTTTCTCTGCAGTACACTACCAAAATTAGATCATTACCAAAACATCCTACACATGATGCGGTGTTTGATAAGAAATATATGAAGCTGTTTGATGCCAAATGCTATTCGTACATTTGGTATTCGCATTCAGCATTTTTTATTGCTTGCCAATATTCATTTAACTGTCACTTTGGAAACTCATTCATATTTTGTTTTACCACCTTGGTGTATTACACCACCTAAAATTGTATTTGATGTTGCGCATCTGAAGAAAGATCGTACAGATGCTGTTGTGTATAAACATTTTTTCATGGAAGGTCAAGACAGGTGCCGTTATTACATTCTGGTTTATACAGATGGATCACTTCTGTGGCTTGTGCTACAGTTTTTCCTTCAGACACACTACTTTCCATGAGATTGCTTGACTCAGCATCGATCTTTAGTGCTGCAGTTTGGGCAGTTATTAAAGCCTTAGAAACAATCAGTGATTCGATTGCATTCAAATTTATTATTTGTACTGACTCACTTCCGTGTCTCCAAGCTTTACACAATATGAAGCTGGACCATCTCTTGATTGGGATGGTGATACGAAAGTTTGTTTTTATCCATTGCAAATAAAGATATTGTATGTTGTTGGGTGCCCAGCCATGTTGGCATCAGGGGTAATATAATGACAGATTCAGCTGCCAAGTCTGCTTTGGATTTGCCTCATGCCTTATACTGACTTTTAAACATAGTATCAACCAATGTGTGTTTTTGACTTTGCAACATGATTGGGACAGTGCGGTTGCGAACAATCTTCATGCTATCAAGCTAGTGATGTGAGAGTGACAGTCCTCCTATAGACAGTGGAGGAAGGATAAAGTAGTCTTGTGTCGTGCTCGGATCGGTCATACTTACTTGACCCATTCATTTATGTTGAAGAAATATCCACCACCTCAGTGTGAGCACTGTCAGTGTACTCTGACGGTACGCCACATTTTGGAGTGTAAGCATCTGCAAAAAACTAGAAATGAGATATTTGGTCTAAGAAATGTAATGGAATCATTTCGGTTCCATCCAGAATTATATTACAGTTTTTACGTGATACTGACTTTTATTGTAAATTTTAATTTTATCTATCTGTGATATTTGTCTTTTTCGCACAGTTCTTTACACCGTGTTTTTATTTAACTCTTGAATTTTTATATTGATGTTGCTCATCACTTTTGTTTTGCATTTATCATAGTTTGACACCCAGTAGCCAATGTATTTGTCTTGCTGGGGTGCCGTTAAACATGCATTCATTCTTTATTCTGGGTCCAATGTAAACGCTGAAGATGGTGATTCGCCGTCAAAATGGGTCCGACGTAAGGGCGTTTGGCACAAATCCTTGCAGCGAGCAATCGATTCCGAATGGTTTGTGGTGTCACCCGGCCCCTAATCAATTCCCGTGAAGTTGAGTGTAAGTGGCAAAGTGATTGCGCAGATGACGTAACCTGATTTGTCGATCTTCAAAACGTGATACCACTCGTAGTGCTCCTGGCCGTGGGCGTTCTGCTGTTGAACCCGTTTGCTCTACACGTCTCCTTAGATTGTATATTATCTGCTGGCTGCAACCAAACACTCGCGCGACTTTGTCCAGCTTGAAGTTCCACGTGTTTTCTCGTATGGTATGAATACTGTGCATATACCCATGTGAATGTGGCAATGATATGGTGGTCATGTGATCTTCCGCACGTGCATGGCATGATTTGCAAAACAATGACTAAGCACGTACACCGTCTCAGATGTCGGGGTATGGGCTTTGTGCAAAGTGAAGTCATCACCTAGGAAACACACAATTTACCAATTCAGATACTTTAAAATAAATTGGGTTATTCTATAGAACTTTGTAACAACGTCAAGCTTATTTTTTGTTTCAGTATATGTAACACATGAAAATGAACTCTGACCTACTAATTAAAGAAAAATGCAGCTTTAATTTAAGGAGGAAGTCGGGATGGGGGCTTCAGAATTGTGACAATTCTCACAAATGTACAAAGAGTGGGTGATATCTAAGTGCAATTGTTTTCTAAGATAGACATTGTTATTTATTAATTGTTTTATGTTTATGACCAAGCTGAACTTACTCCTTATCCTGAAGTGAATGGCTAACTTGTGTATGTAGAATTCTCTTCCAAGGTCTACCTGCCACCAGGTAAAAGGATATGTGGTTGCTGTGTGCATGCAATTGTCTCCATTCGAAGTTTGAGTCAAATCCCCATCTACAGCAAGCGCTGACGCCTTACCCGGATGTTCATAGTGTGAACTCATTGTTGTTATTTTACCCAGAGCTACATTTTCTGAAAGATATAACAATGTGAGAATAAACAATATTTTAACAATCAAAAAGTTAATAGACCAGTTACAATACCCTTAAACTAAAATAAACACAAACACTCACACAGGAGAAAAGGACAAAAATAGTAGGTATATACCTTGACACTTGTCGAAGGAGTCTCTCACAATAGCACGTCTTCATTTTTTGTTTATTCTACAATCATCTGTTTACAGGTTGATATAGTGCTGGTAGGTACACACAAACATTGTCGTCATGGTTGTCATCGACGTCTACCTCCACACCATCCATCTTTTGGTTCTGGTGAGTGACAGAGTTTTAGGAGTTGGTAAAGAAGCACTGTAGCAGATATCAACATAATTGTGCCCCGCAGTTTCATTAGTATTCTAAAATGCAACGTAAGAAATCTTCTTTTCAAAACTCCGAACATGCATTATATATAAGACCGGCCTTTTTTATGAGATACATAGCATCTTCTCTTAACTCAGCTGGCGTCTGTGGATCTGTAAATGATGTCATAAGATAGTATATACACGCCTATCCGCCATCACCCAGCACTATCCCCATAGTAGTCCCATCTTCAGATACGACTGTCAGAAGCATCTCCATATAAACCAACGTTCCAATTTCTCTCACGATTTCAATGTGTTTCGACCCTTTATGTCAGTTTCCACCGACATTGTCATCTGAGTTGTTCTCACCATTACCTACCTGTCTCAACTTCCTCCACTGGTGCAGTATCTGTGTACCACCCTGCACCCACCTGGAAATTTCCAGTGGAAATATTGGGATTTTACGGGAATTTATGGGTATTTTAGGGAACTTTTTTCTTCTTTTTTTTAAATTTTGGCAATGAATATAAAGATTAGGGTACTGTGTACATGTGAAACAATTCAGAAACAGAGAATCAAAAGTATGTTTAATATTGCAACTCAGAAATTGTTCTGTGATCCATATCTTTTCCACTATACAATACTTGTTTTCCAGGTTGATTTTACTAGTATAACAAATGATGTATAAATGATTTAAATGACCATTACCGTGACAATTAACTGCATAATAAAATTTAAATTCACTTTTTAAACTTCTTTAAATAAAATAATGTCAACAATTACTTCCAATATTGATCCATAAAATCAGTAATTTCTCATTATCTGAAGCCAGATATAAGAATGGCGTAAATAGAAACAGTCCCATTATCTACATCATTCCTGGGAAATAGTTGGCTCCTAAGATGAGTAGGAGTAGATGATTGGTCTGTGGTTGACTTAACATAATATACATGCAACTATATACACAAGAACATAAAGTCTTTTTTCCTCTGTTAAACTGAATTAAGCTTTAAAACACCTTTCTTTTAACAAATTGTTTCTTATTTCAAGTGTTCTCTGTTACATATAGTCTGTGCCTCTAGTACTATTTAGTCGTGTGATTATTCAGTTTGCATACCATCCAGATCATCCGATTCAGACGAACTAGCTGCAACTCCATCATTCTAAAACTTCAAGTTGCGTTGATGTATCCTCAATGGACTTGAAAAGTATCAGGTTTGACCTGATTGATACTAGGTTTTCCACCTTTGTATTGGTCAGCCTATTGCGCACTTTGGTGTGAATGCTGCCAAATAACGACCAGTTTCGTTCACAACTTGCCGACGTTGGTGGTATTTGAAGAATGATTGAAGTAATGGGAGATATAATTTCTTTGCCACATAAACCTTTTCACCATGTATGCTGAGCTGAAGCCCATACCACTTTCCCTTTCCACAAGCCAGCCTTTGCAAGGTACTTTGCTAAACATGCCAGCACTCTTCCTTCATCAAGTCCAAGATGGTGTCCCATAGCCGATGTAACTTCATATGCACTACTTATTTGCTTGTCATCAAGATCATCTCCATGCCACATGAATTGGTTTCAAGCAAAATTCTTCTCGATTTTCAATGAATGTTAAGGTATCATTCTCTTATTGTTTCTTAAGTGGTGATTGTGGCAGGGCAATGCTTAGTGGGTTTTTTCCAAAGTTTTGAAGTGTCGTGGAACATCAGACAGTAGACATGAATCGCTTTCAATCTGGGTTATAGCTGAAGCAATTGGGTTAAGGACTTTGAGGCTGCTCACTATATAAGCCCGGAACACATTGTCAAAGAGAATGTTTCTGATAGTAGCATCTATCTCAACTAATTCCATTATAGCCAGCTCTTGCAAAGATTCTTTGCCATCAAGAAGACTGATATACATTATGGCAACTGCACCCCATCTTGTTTTGCTGGGAAGCTTAAGACTGGTGCTCTTCTTTCTGGCCATTTGCTTCTGACTAAAAATGGCTGATACAATCTGCCACACTCTGACATACTTCACCACCGTTTTGGCTTTCTTGAATAACGTCTGCATTGTTTGTAACTTCATCACATCTCCAAGAAGTAGGCTGAAACCATGAGCTGCACACCCAATTGGTGTAACGTGAAGATATTCTTCATTAATAATTTTCCATGCAGCTTTCATATTTGCAGCGTTATCTGTAATGACAGCAAATACTTTGTTACATCCATGTTTACCTCATTTGCAATGCATTCACTGGTGTGTCGCTTATCTTTTATGCCAATGCTTTTAAAGAACACTGGCTGTGGTGTGGTGATGATGTAATTAATAATATTTTCACCTCGAATGTTTGACCATCCATTAGAGATCACTGCTAGACAAGCAGCATTTTGTATTGTCTCAGTTACCTTGTCATGAACACGCACATACTCAGCTTCCAACAAATTAGTAGATAATGCATATCGCGTTGCGGGGGGGGGGGGGGGGGGGGGGGGGGGGGGGGGGGGGGTACGCTGGGTGAATTGTATTGAAAAACCTTTTCCAATATACATTTGATGTTAGCATAAGTGGTGATCCTGATGCACATATTGCTCTCCAGCCAAGCTTTTATCTGCTTTCTGCCTTGTGCTATCATCCATGGAATCGAAGAAGAAGATGGTACTGCTGAAGATGTGCTACCTGTTGAGGTCAATGTATCAGCTGAAGAACATGGGTAGCTTATTGTGGATGAAACAGATGCAACAGCAGCTGATAACATGCGTGGTGTGGATGGACCAAGTGAAACAGTCAAATCAATGGATGGAGGTGCTGGTGTAGCAATACTGGATTTCACTTGTACTTGCTTGGGAACAGTTTTCATCATATTCTTAGGAAACTTGGTACATTTTGCAAGGTGTTTCCGCTATTTGGTAGCATTTTTTCACGTAACAGTGAGAACAGTATTGGCACAGATACACTTTTTTGCCCATCTTGTTTGGCAGTGGAAAATTGTTTCCATACATCGGAAAGTCCAGGAGGCATTAGAAACAGCTGGCAAAAGTTGATGGCCTTCTATACTGGCAACTATTGTGGTAGTATTGGCAATTTGCAAGACGTTAAAGGGTATATTAATTTTTTTAGAGGGTAAAACATAAACTCCACCAATGTAATGTTTCATAAAGATATAATTAGGATCATGAATATTTCGATATTAAATATAAAACCATTGTTATTCAATATTAAAGGGACATACCATAGTTTTAAAAAATTAAGGCATATTGTTTACTATTACAGCCGTTTTTGATAACTGAAGTCATACTTTACTTAGATTTTATTGTTTAGATTATTTATTTCAGTACATTTGAAGTGTTTTTGGTCACCTTGGTGTTTTTAATATTACAAAATGCATTTCTCATATTTTTTAAAACGCACGAGCGTCTGAGAAGCAACAGTTATGGAGTCGAGTGTTAGTCTATTTTAGAGGGTATTTCACCATTTTAAAGTCACAGACTCGTGTTTCACTCAGTTGTAACTGTATCCAAATGTGCTACAGGTATGCAGATTAAATAAACTTAGTGTTGATTTCCACGGGTTAAAACTAGGCCATGTTACTTTAAAACTAAGATGTTTATATTCATATCATTATGATAAGTATATTTCCAAGCTTAAACCAATAATTTAAAAATGATACACTTACTAGGGTCCTTCGGAATATCATTTATGAATCATAGGCGTTAGACTGGTGTCAGTTAAGCTACTGGGTTTGATGATGATGATGATGATAACTTGTTTATCGTGCCCATATACCACTAGGGTTTCGAACACGCCCATCCCGAACATAAGATCGTGACCTGACTCGGGATGGAAGGGGGGGGGGGGGGGGGGGTAGAGTTGAAAATGGGCAGAATTTTGAAATTAACAATTAGTAAAAAAGTTAATATAATAAAAAATAAAAAGTTACAAGCCAAAAATAAAAAGAATTGACTGCTCGGCCGAATATTTATTTAAAATTTGGAGCAGTTAAGAAGGACAGTCCAAAATTAAATAAGAGAAAGAAGAGAGGATCGGACTATTTAATAATACTTAAAAAAAGAGAGTAATTTCGACATAAACTTTTGAACGCAGATCTAAAAGTTTAAAGTCCGATCGATATGTCCACGTGAGTGGCCTCGTTAAGGCCCTTTGGGTGCACAGCTTATAGGGACGAGCTGGGTTAAAAAAAACCCTAGATTGACAGTCGATAGACGTTGACTGTGCTGAAATACAGATCTTGAGAAGCCGGATCCGTCTGAACGAGAGAGAGTCTCAGACTAGGGTATAGTCCATGTCGTCATGGTTGGTATGTGGTGCGGAACTCCGGAGGATACGAGAGGGTATCACTATAAAGCATACACATTCTAGAAAAGTGTAGTAGGGGCCGGCTTACTATTTCTTCTTAGAGTGGGGTGGGACATGTAGAGACTAAACAATGTGCAGAATGGCCGTCATACGAGTCACGAAAAAAACAAGTCAACATAGTCAGACGGAGAAATGACGTGGAGGCGAGGAATCTCGCTAAAAAAGAATCCAACCTGGTGGTGCAGACTGTCGAAACGAGAAGCGTTCCAGCGTTCAATCAGTTCCAATGGCCGCATACATCCCAGTAGAAAACTTCATTTCGCTGACAAAAACAACAAAATGAAGGATCCCCAAGTCGAGCACACGAAAGCACGTACAGTGTGCACCAGCGAAACAAACACGTCTTACCGCGTGGAGCTCCAGACTGGGAATGCACTGGGTTTGAACAAAAACCTTTAATGTTAATAACAAAATCGTTACCTTGTAAAATATAAAAGTTCACCAAATTCCCGCCGCATTGCAAAGTTTCCAAAATTCCCGGAAAGTTTCCACTCCTTTACAACCCTACACCTGACATCCTCGTCTTCTACTGCTAGTAAATATGGTCTGAACTACAGTACTAAGGAGTACAGTAGGTGGATACAAGCGTCTCAACAATGTCAGAAGTAACTACTGAGCACTATGCAAAGTGGTCAGACTAAGCTTGCAGCTAAAGATGATGGGAAATGACAGGTGTGTGGCACGGTAGCCACAGGAGACACGCGCCTGTCACGGTCTGGAATGTAAAGAAGTTAAAACATAGGAGTTGCTAGATCGGAATCAATGGGACGGATTCCAAAGAAGAGAAATGGTAGGGGGTAGTGGGAGAGAAAAAAAGAGAAAACAAAGAAGAAGATTCTACTGTCGTGGGTGCTTCCAGGCCGATGCACCAACATATTGGTAGTGTTGCCGTTAACAGTGCACACCATCTGTAAATGTGTTGAGTGATATTCTGTGATATTCTATTTCTGTATATTTCAGCAGTTTCACCACATGGGTTTATTATCGCAGCATGTCTACAGTCTGTAGAATCTACGACTCCTGGAAATTTGGTTCGATCTGTGTCATCTCTTGATGATACAATTATGTACTGCCTATGTGGTACTGCAATACACGGGAACATGCGCCTGATTTCATAGTTTGTACTGTCTATATTTATAGACGTTAAATCTGAACAGGCTATTTGAAATGATCCTGTTGCAAGTCTTCCCCTGAATCAATCACTGGCGAAATGAGAGGCTGTGCCCAGGTTGAACGTACCTGAATCATAATTAGATATCGACCTGTTAATATTATTTCCATCCCATTCTGTTGCAAGGAATGTCAGTCGCCAGTATTTGCTGCATGCCAGAAATGTTGTGGCCACTGTTTACAAGCTGCAGCTCATCGCGAAAAATCATTTCTAACTTGTGCGCACCTTTCTTTGAAATATTGACGAACAGCTGCAGGAAGTCTTGCAACAAACGGGTCAGACTGTACACGCTCCCACGCATGCACACGCGCACACGCACACACACGCACGCACACACACACACACACACACACACACATGAACCACAACATGATTTTCAGCTGGAGTTTTTTTTTCGATTTAGCCTTTAAAATAAAACTTATGTTGAAACAGACACCTAGGCCTACATCAGAAAACGTCCAACTTGTAGGTCCATATGTGGGCATGCCATTTTTCTAACGTTGTCACATCAATGTTGACAGACATTTCATATATATTTTTAATATATTTTAGACGATCGTCAAAATCGTCGCCCAAATAAACGTAAAATAAGAACGACCAGTATGTGTTTATATAAAAAAAAACATGTATATGTGTACCTCTCCTGAAAAGGAAATCCAGTTTTCTAGACTGCGTTCCAAAGACTGTGCTGTTTATCACATGTTGGATATAATCACGCGCGCGCGCGCACACACCAACTGACATACATAAATACATACATGTACACATACACGCACGCACACACACATACGCGCGCACACACACACACACAGCTACAGACATGCACATCAAGCATACACATACACGTACGCGCGCGCTTACACGCACACACACACACACACACACACATATATACCAAAGGAACTGGATTATAAGAACAAAATATAAGCCAAACTTGTAGAACAACCTAGAGATTTGGTTTAATTCATAACAATATAG